>NC_056725.1:1974864546-1975024546 GCF_019279795.1 Protopterus annectens | reverse complement strand
CACTTTAAAGTTGGTATTGAAATGTGCATGTCATAGGTGAGGTGTAGGCCATGTACACATAACACACCTACGCATAATGCATGATGTGCATGTTTGCTGTGAGATGTTAAACATCTCAGTAAAGTCAATCGCTGCCTCAATCACATGCAATGCACAGAGCATCAGACACAAATGTGGCAACACTACACTGCACATTGGATAGGCATAGTTGACACACATGTACACAACATAACACGTTTGTCATACGCAGTACACCTCAACATGCTACACATGTTGTAACCGGACACGCGTTGCCAGGTCACACTTCAGTATCCCACTTGTCATCCACACACCACACATATTATACTTGAGGGGTAGCGGCCTAGCATGGGGCTGTGCAACACTGTTCAACACATAACACAGTCATGTTAGGCAATGCTTCCTATTGGGCACCTCACACACCATTGTGCAACGTGGCTGTGTAATTGTGAACTTAGCCACGGCACTGCGGTTCAGGTACAGCATGCTAGGTGGTGATCTAGCACACTTTAGTGGCCTTGAGTGACCACATGATGCATGATGATGGCTAATGGTACTACACCCCATACAGTTACAATGGCCATGTCCAGGATTGGTATTCCATCATGTACACAAGCACCACTCATCCCATGTGTGTACATAGCAGGCATGTGCTACACCTGTGTCCACAATTATCTGCTACAGACCCAGACACTGCAATCAGACATGGAAATCCATGTGACACACAGATAACACATGCAGCCATGGTATGTATACCTGTGAGTGATGGTGCACAGGACATTGCAGAGCTTATAATACTTGCACAGAAATGTTGTGTCCTTGTACACATTGTGTTCCAGGGTGTAGGCAATCTCTGAACATGTGCACACATGCACCACAGCCATGTACACTGTCATTAACTATGGCTGTCTACACTCACACTGCATGGACTTGATCAACACTTATTCTGCATGCTGACACATGTGACATTACTGTTTGCCTTGTGATGCTGTCACCCACCTTCAACCACTATTGAGTATGTTTTGGATTACTGTTGTGTGTGTGTATCTGCTGTAGTGAGGAGTGTGCATGTGTTCCTCTGTGCATGTGTTCCTGTGTGCATGTGTGCCTGTGTGCATGTGTGCATGTGTGCATGTGTTCCTGTGTGCTTGTGTGCATGTGTTCCTGTGGGCATGTGTGCATGTGTTCATCTCTGCATGTGCAGACCGTAAAGTGTGTTTCCTGTCTTCCTCTCACAGCTGCTGAGTTAGGGGTAGGTGAAAGCAGCAGGCGACCTGAAGCCACTGCCATGGATATTGGTGATGATGACACATGTATTTTGTGACAGGGAGATTTGACAGGGTCTGTCGTTGGTCCACCAATCGACAATACACAGCGTTCAACCCCATCTATGCTCACACTCATACTGCCATTACATCCCTCACCACCAATGGCCATAGGCGAGGGACAGCATACAGTTGGCATTGACCAGGAGAGTGTGGTACCCCGTGGCACATGCATCACCTCACAGCAGCCATAGCCGTAGACCCGGAATGGTACCACATAGGCGGAGGTCCAGGGGTTCTCGAGGGAGCACCACTGGTCATATTGCCCCTGGCAGGCGTGCCCTCACAGGTCTAATGAAGACCACTATGTTCCGGGCTGTAATGCAGGCCCAGGCACTTATGGAACGGTACACCAGGCAGGGACTTAGGGCGCACAGGGCACATTACACCGTTATCAGTGACTGCATCCGTGACCTTGCCGGTGCCATCCGGACTTACATCGAGGTCATTTATAGATGCTGGGTGGAGACAATAGATGCCCTCCACAACATGTCTTCCTTGAGCCAGGACCGTGTGGGACGGTTGCGACGTCGATGCGGATGCATGCCAGCAACAGCAACAGCTGGCAGTGGTCGCAGAAGGCCCACAATTCACAGCCGCTCCTGTAGTGGCAGTACCAGCCCCAGCAATGCCGGAGCTGGCCTGTCCATTGACCGTCCCAGTAGACCACGTGCACGTGGCTCTGGCCAGTCCCAGCAGGGACATGGGTCCAGTCATCATGCCTCTGCCTCTGATGACAATACCCAGTCAGGGCTGGAACCCAATACTGTCCGTAGCACCCCTGCCAGGCACAGATACTGTGTCCGTGGCCAGAGATGGTGATCTGTACAGCCTAGCAGGTAGAGTCTGTGGCTGTCCCACAAACCACCGTATATGGCAACCAGATGGTGGAGCTGTGTGCATGCAGACACACACACACATTAAGCAAACAACTAGGACTCACACATACACAAACACACACATTACATCAACATTGGCCCATGCTGTACTGTTGTCCCTCACATACACACACACACACGCACACACACACACACACACACACACACACACACACACACACACACACACACACACATGTCGATTGGATGGGTCAATGTCGGGCTCTGCAAGCAACAACATGCCCTATGCATATGATGATACCTGTGCCGCCTCCTGTCATTTGCATTATTGACGGAGGGACAGGCTAACATGGTGCTGATGCACAGTGTGACACTATAGCAGTGTAGCAATAATAGCAAGTTGTCAACAAGGAAGTGTAACTACATCCTTGTAGGTATATCTGAGCAGACATTACGCATCAAAGCTCTGATTGTCAATGTAGCATTGTTTACACCACTGTTAGGTCTAAGTATGTATTATCCACCCATGTGCCACTTGGCTGATGTGTGATGTGTTGCCAGCATGTGTTAGTGAGTGGACAGTACATGTGTGATGTGTGCAGTACAGATTAGCAAGTGTACATCTGTGAACATGGTGGGTGCACACTGTCTGGATGTACGTGTATAGTGAACACATGGGATGTGTGGCATACCCTGTTGTACACATTGTTAACATCTCATAGCATCTTTCAATGGCCGGTATACATTCTACTACAGTTATGTACTAACATGGGTAGACGTGTATATGACATGGGTTGACACTATGCTGTGGGTGATACCGTTAATATCTGTCAATGATTTGTGGTCTGGTAGTATACACAACCTCAACAGCATGACTATAAGCAATCATTGGATGATGTCCTGACAAATGACACACAGTAGTAGGGAACCCAGTATCAATTGGATCCTTCCGGTGCTACACTATAACACTAACCAGTGGTAATGACCGCCACCCATTACTGTGACCAAACCTGTGTGTCATATAGCCCCCTTAGGTACATGCAGACACATTAGGGATGTGTCCATCCAAATTTGGGAATGCATTGATTGGCCTACAATGCATTCCCTGGATGGGACGCATATCCTACACAAGGGTATCATACAGACAGATACCTGTAGTCTGATACATGCTGTATAGCAGTAAGCCGACTATGGCATAGTCATCCTCATGTACTATACATACTATCCTGTCAGTACCACACAGGTGGTAGCCCTCAACATGTATGTTGGATACCATTGTGTACATACAGACCCATGTTATGTCATGTGTCCCTTGATATCCACATATCCATAGGTATTGTGGAGTTCCAAGGTGTATCATATAAGACATTAGAGGCCTGAATGCATATCCACAAGGTAGTCGTACACCTATAAAAACTGTCCATTCTTGGCAGACTTTGTTGTGTATGACCATGTCTGACATATTCCCCAGGCATATACCCTCACTCACACTACTCTTAAGTAACTGCCATGGGTGTGTGTGCCACAGAACATGACAGTTGACGGCCGTGTCACATACATACATATGTGACCTACGATCTGAGAAGCAGCGGCACAACCTGTCAATGGAAACAAATGTATTCATGTAGTATGCAGGCTTCACACCTATGTACTGATTGAGGGGACATGTACACATATATATTTGCCACGCAGATACCTGATGTGTGCAATGCACTTACTGTTGTCATCATACTATGTCAAACCATGGTAAAAGCAAAACCCACACTGCATTGACCAACAGTGACACAGACACAGTCAGCATTTGCAGGACTCAAATCCCTACCTAACTATGTTATGATACTAGTGAGAGACGTATTAACACGGCGCGCTATTTGCTTTACTGGCTGGTTTCCCTTCTCCTGCTGTATTTGTAGGATGGTGACATCATCAGACTTTCCAAAGAGGAATGTACCACTTTTAGTGTGTTTTCACAGACTCCAAAAACGACACTCCTTTCAAAGACAATTGCACACACCACCCCCCCCCCCCACACACACACACACACACACACACACACTGTTTGCAGGATTCAAACCCCTCCCTAACTATGTTATGATACTGGAGAGAGATGCATTAACATGGCATGCTATTTGCTTTACTGGCTGGTTTCTCTTCTCCTGATGTATTTATATGATGGTGACATCATCAGACTGGACATGTTGATGTGTGTTACACTTTGTTTTATGCCATACCAGGAATGGTCCATGTGGGTCAGCAGGTGTCAACAGCTTGAACAAGACCTCAGAATCCTTACCTTGTGTGATCTATCTGTGGACACATTGACATTCTATCATATGTCAACACATATTTATGCACAGCTTGTTGGTTTTGTGGATACTACATGTGTCTGGGATGTTGATAAAGGGCTATTCAAAGTCTATGTGACACATGTGTAGATGTGTTCATTGATGTATGTCCTGGGCGCTGCCTTGCAAACAGTCTAGCATGTTTGGGAACCATGATCTGCACATGAACATACCACAGTTGGTTGGGTTGTGTGTATGTCAGCTTCCAATAGCTCTGTTTATGACTGCAACCATGATGGACTCCATGACCTTGCAGATCAGACCTCATAGGCGTACTGGACTTGACTTCCCATGGTGTGTTGTGCACCAACACTTGTGGGGAGTGCCATATGTAGCTGTGACAAATTCAACGGTTCCACATCCTGTGTAGGGGGTGAGGCTCAGATGACTGTTCAGGTGCATGATCTGTTTGTTCTGTAGTTTGTGCATGACACATATTGGGAATCAATGTATTCCACCTGCTGCCATGCTTTTGGCAGTGGGGGTAGCTGCTCATCCATTCTACATGCGATATCTCCTGGTATGCTGACGTGGACTATTGTCAGTGGGGGATGGGTACGTACATATGGGCCTGTCTGTCATGATGTCGGCATTGTCACTCAGGTACATTTGGCCCTGACTCAGGACATATATGGGTGTACATTGATATTTATGACATAGCTGAAGGAGGTGTCATGATTCAGTCTGGACTCCTTCTCAGCTACTCTGTACAAAACACCAACGAACATGAGCACTAATCCCTGTTGTACTCTTTTACATGCTTAACGCCCTACTGATCCTTTGTGATCAGGCTACAGAGTATGACATGATAATATCCTGGCATGTCCAGGGGTCAGTTTTGTGTGTAGTCTTCAGTCCAGCTGGTGAATATTGTGATATTGACATAATGTCACATCTGCTTCATGTACAAAGACAACTCTCTCCTCCTCCCGACAAACTCAGATATATGTGTGAGATGCACCTATATAGACATACAGGGAGCTGAACTGTCTCGACCCATGACTGGCACAGTCTATCAGGTGGTGAAGGTAACCACACACACCACATATCAGTCTCACATATCCTCTAGCAACAGCACTCAAACCACATTAGCACATATAGACATACTCAGATGCTATAAATGTACTCTACCTAAGCAGCAGAGACATCCAAAGCAGACACACACTCACCTGCTACCCCACTACAATACCCACATATCACAATGTTCACAATGTCAGTGTGCCACACATTCACTGCCCTTCGGGCTAAACAACACACCTAATAAACTTGTAATAGGTGACACTTATTGTCAGACACACTGACATACCACTCACCAGCCCTAACAAGGGAATAGTCACTTTGGGCTGTCTGTTGGGTGCCAGGATCTGCCGCATAACACAGGCAGTCGGGTCACTCCAGAGCAAGTACAGAACTGGCATCATCATTGTCCATGCTGGTGTGTAAAACCTCAGACGTTACTCCCTGGACCACATGACATGATACATGGAGGAACACTCTGATCATGTAGCCCAGGCCAGTATGACCCTGACCTTGTCTAGCATCTTACACATACCAATTATGATGTCACAGTATACGGACACACATATCACATTTAACAGTTGCCTAACAAATTTGTTTAATTCATAGGAGATACAGTGTCTGTCAGCATATGGTGACATGCTCAACTTGCCACGTAGCTTCACTATGGACAGCTTACACCCGTCACCCTTGGACTTCGGAATGCTGGCTAAGGCTCTTGCTACCACCATAGTGCCTTTTCTAAGCAGGGCTCAGAAGACAAACCCACCTCCATAGACATTACAGGTTAAATGAAACTAAGGGTAATGCTGCTCAACAACAGTTGTGTTAACCTCATATTGTGTCCACTCAGGACTCTCCTCAGTATGGAGGATAGCAATATCTGTGCACTGACAGACACCTGGTTCAGGCTGGCTTATGCACACCAGCACTACCAGGTTATGTTTCATACCATGCTGTCTGACAACAAGACTTGGAACAGACAACACAACTAGGGGGAGTATCCATATACATCACAGATACACACACCTCCAGGTTAGTAGCACTGCACAAAGCATCACAGACCATACACATGCAACTACCATTGTGCAATACTGCCATTCAGTTTGTTGCCTGCTACAGAACACACTCCCAAACTCAGGAACCGCACTCGGCTTTCTTGGGAACTATGGAGAATATGAAGGTCTCCACAGACACCATTATATTGTGTGACTTTATATACACAAATATTGACTAGGCATACTACTCAAGCCCCGACACCCTCACCCAACATTCGCTACAATTTGTGGGCTCATATGCTATGGCACAACCAGTCAGCACAGCCACAAGGGGGAATACATATTGTACCTGATCATCACCAACATGGGGACTCTATGTTCTACACCAGCGATATTCCCCTCATTGGTAAGGTCAGAACATACATGTATCTCACAGGACATACATATACCCTCCACTCACCCATCCTGGGTAATCTTGGTGAACTTCTCATGAGCTAACATCTCACTTTACCGAAGCAAGGTGGTATCCTTCAGAGATCCTGAGACAGTGGCATATACGGCTCACACTGCTGCATCCTTTACATACACATTCTATGGACACCTAGTGGACTGCATGGATTGTGCTATCCCAAATAACAACAGGAACCACTACTACAATGGCAGGGTACCTGTCTGGTAGATCCCAACCATTAATAAGCTGTACAACATCAGGAGGAAGCTACTACATGATAGAGCACAATCCCAGACTGGGAAGGCATCTGTGATCTGTACTAGTAGACAGCTACAATCACTCATAGACTTTTCTAAGGGCCGCTTCTACCAGGCAATTGCAACAGACATGTAGGACTATCACACAGCGTTCTTCAGTTATGTCAGGAACCTGGGTGGACACTCACTGATATGCTGTGAGTTACTGCATGCTGACTAAACCTACCCTGAACCCAGTGGCATTGCCTACATCCTGGCAAACAGGTTCAGTGCAGATGTCTCCCACCCACCCCCCCTAAGGAACAACTATCCATCCCAACAGAGTATAACCTCCCTGACATCACACAGTAACAGGTGAGTGATGCCCTCCCCACAGCGTACATCACAGTATCAATGTGACCAGATGGTGTCCCAGCCTGCATCATACACAAGCATCATGACAGATGCAACCCTCACATTACATCATTGTTCAATATCGGAGTTACCACAGGATATGTACCCAAGAAATGGCATATTGCGACAGTGGTCCCTTTCCACAGAGTTGGTGCCACAACGGACCACAGACAATATTGCCCTATAAGCCTATATAGCCTGTTCTGCAAAGCTATGGAGCATATTGTCTTAGGACTCATACACATAGACATCGGCAACCTACAGACACTGTGTCCTACACATTTCAGCATTGTTGTGGGCAGATCTTGCCTCTTGAACCTGTTTGTATTCTTTAAATGGCTAACAGGTCCATCAACATAAGGACGGCTGTCCACACAGCCTACCTGAACCTTGCAAAACCCTTCAACACAATAACCCACTGGGCCATTATGCATAGGCTCACAAGCGTCAGCATGGACACATATCTCACACAATGGATTGATACCTAGATCACAGATAGCACCCACATGGTTAGAATTGCAGGTGCCATGTCTGACTATACACCAGTTACACATGGCATCCCACACGGCTTGGTCCTGGGACCTCTCTTGTTCAGTATATATTTGTCTTACGTACAGGCTACCACAGGGGGAATATGGCTGAACATGTTTGCACTTGACTGCAAACTGGGTGCCATGATCAACTCTCCAGCTGCCACATGCATACTCAATCAGGGTCTCACAGAGATGGATGACTGGTGCCTGAGCCATGGCCTACAGCTAAATGCCATTAGTTGCATAGTCATCCCCTTTGGGAGTAACAGCATGCCCACACATTACCACATAGGTAGTACTGCATTACATATGGTAGGACTTATTAGGGGTTTGGGGACATAACTTGTTCATAGTGTCGCCTTTAACATTCACGTTGCCAAAGTGGTTGGACACACCTTCTATGTGGGCCACCTTATCCCATGTGGTTTCACATCTAGATCGAGTGAGGTCATTGTGCCCCTATACTCATCACATCCATACTTGGTTACAATGCCACATTTGGGGTGTACCTTACCTGACACCTACAGCAACTGTACTGGCCACGGAAGGTCCTCACCAAGCAGATCTATGGACTCACACAGATGCCCTGCATAGTTCAGATGCAGTAACTCCAGCTCTACTCAGTCGCTTACGACCTACTCAGATATGATGTGTGCCTGTTGTTTACAGATATACCCAACCCAGAATTACTGGACATGTTCCACCTCAGGATATCCAACTCCCTTGGAGCTACACACTCCAGGGACATATACCTCAGCACAGATGTTAATAGGACATTGTGGAGGGACAGATTCTTATCCCAGAGGCTCCACTCACTACAGAATGTAATCTCAGTTTCACATAGGCAGAGCCACCCACTGACCACCTACTGGAGACATATTGACGACTGTATGGGTGATCGTATATTTACCCCTGGAATATCTTCTGTGTCCCTGCTAGACAGAGGCACACTAGCCTAAATGTACATGGGCCATCTTGTGTGACCTACTATTCACACACATAGTGTAGTAATCTGACAGGGTTGCGAATGCCAAACACACGCTGGCTAGGCTTGTACATGCCCTAGGGCAGATAGCCTAGTATCAACCTCTGAACCTATGCTAATGTTCAAGATGCACAATGTTTATTGCTGATACTGTTTGCAGGTCTTTATCATCTTTGCTTTGCCAGTTTCCATGAACAACTTTGGTATGTGCAGAACATATTTGATTATGACAGGGTTCCACTATATTATAGATGTGTTTGTTGTCATATAACTGTGTGCACAGGGTGGATTGCTGTATAGTGACAGGTTCCTGGGTTAACACATGCAACTGCCAGATATGCGTGGCCCACTGCTGTACTCAGACATGGCCTAAGTGTGTGAGCATGCCCAGTTCTGCCATTCCATGTATTGTTGCCTGACATTTGTCTCATTTATTTAAGCGTGTAAGCATGCCTAGTGTGACTCTTCAGTATGTTGCTATCTGAGGTCCAATACATTTGTTGATGTGTGCGAACATGACCAATATTAACATTTATACTGTGTGTGTTGGAAGTCAGGTTCTGTTCTCACTGCAGGACTCACCTTTGTGTCATAACTCAACAAGGATTATGCTGTGACTGCAGGGTTTCCATGGAATACTTTGCATAGACTTATCAACATTCCGTCATACAGGTGGACCACTGCAATACTGTCATGGGTTAGTGGTTCAGGACTTTGGCTATAGTGCACAGTATCCTGGGTTCGAGGCCCATCACTGCTTTATATTTTCATACTGAGCAGACCAGACTGCTTAAGGGCTTGTTAAGCAAATATGAGCATGTTGGCTTTTGTTCAGCTATGCCCTACTTAGACCAGGCTTGTCCGACATTGCTCAATATTCACCAACATTGCTGGACGTTGCCCAATATTACTGAACATTGACCACAGTTGTGCTAGTTGGTGTGTGCAATTTTGTTTGCATATACTACATGGTGGTAATTGCTGTTTAGCACTGCTTTATATTGCTTAACACATGGCATTCATGCCTTAGGTGGTGCTGCAGGGCTGCCTATGTCGGATGCACATACTACACTCCCTGCGCATGTTTGGAAGCAGGTAGTGTCAACTTAGGCATCCCTTTTACTTTATGTGCGAGTCGGAGAGAGGTATCATTTCCAGAGTTCCTACTGAGCCAGTGTATGTGCTATACATTGCCTCTTTGCCAAGGCCAAACCATACTGGGCATACCTCCTTCTGCCTACTGGGGCAGGCTCAGGTTGTTCCTCCTCCAAGTCACGCTCTGCCTGTGATGGCCTTGGCAATGGTGGGTGGCTGTTTGGCCCAGTCCAATGCTGGTCCTGCTGCAGCTGTTTTCGTAGGATCGTATTATGTAGCATAGCACATACCATGACAGTTTGGGTACATGTAGTTGGTGAGTACTGCAAGGCTCCACCAGATGTGTCCAGGCCTCGTAACCGTGACTTGAGCAGTCCAAACACACGCTCTATTACATTACGTGTTTGTGCATGTGCTTCATTATGACGTTCTTGTTCAGCTGTGTGTGCGTTTCTGATGGGTGTCATCAGCCACGGCTCCAGTGCATAGCCAGCATCCCCCACTAGGTGACCATGTGGGATGTCCCCATTGGCAAATGTCTGGTAGAGCTGTGTCAGATGCCAGATATGGGAATCATGGTAGCTTCCAGGGCAGCCTGCACACACATTCAGTATTATGCCCTGGGCATCACACATGACCTGGCAGTTGATGGAGGGGAAGCCCTTGCGGTTGAAGTAGACCCTACCCCGCTCACCGGCTGATGCTTTGATGTGTATGTGTGTGCAGTCTATTGACCCACCACCTCAGGGTATTCTGCTATTTGCTGGAAGAGATGCATATTGCTGGCCAATACCTCACGGGAATTTGGGAAATATACATGATCACTGACATGTGCTGACATGGCATCCAGAAACTGGTGTAGTACCCTGGATGCTGATGCCTGTGATATCCCCATCATATCACCAGTTGGTCTCTGGAAGGTACCTGTTGCTAGTATTCTTAGGCCAACACATACCTTGGTTTCCACTGGGATGAGTTCCCCTCTGTTGGTTCTGTGTGTGAGGCATGGCCTGCACAGCTCAACAATTTGCTGCAGGAGGTCTCTGTCCACTCTATAGTGCTCCACTATCTCCAGCTCATGTAGCCCCTGGTAGGTTACCCTGGGCCTGTACACTCTTCTCCGTCTCCTCACTGTGGGTTGTCCTGCAGCATTTCCATTGTCACCACCCTCAGCATGTTGCATATGTCAGCTTATAACAGCAATGGCAGCCCCTAACATTTCTTTGTCTCAGTAAAGCTTTTTCAGTTTTCACTTATATTAGCTTACTGCAGTGTCTCTTGTGAGAAACATAATGGACTGTTGTTTGCAGAGTTCTAAGTGCTAGGCTGGGCTGAGCTAGTGTACTGCCTGTGTAATTGCCTGATTCTGATTGTTTTCACCTGCTAGCTCTGCTAGTACTCCCTGGTAGCTTCCTACTATTTGTTGTGCTTCCTTTTTACTTTCTGTTTCCTCAGAGGGGAGCGCCGCACACACAAGCGCAAACACGTGCACAACTGCTAACACGCATGCACAAACATGCTTACACGGACTAAAACATGCTTATTCGGGTTAACACACGTGCACACCAGCGCAAACGTGCTTACAATTCCTTAAACAGCCTTATACATGCTTACTCTGGCTTAAACGCGCGCACTCACGCTTACACGCGCGCACACTGTCTTACTTGGGTTTACACGCGCGCACACGCGTGCATACCCGCTCAGCAAGAAACTTTGGTGTTATCCACAGCATACACCTTCCATTTCTTGCCTTTCCCTAGCCTACCTGTTGACACACCTTTTTCCATGATATATAAATGACAGCTGACACATGCCACTCTTCTCCAATGAGCCTCACTTCTTTCATACATACCCCCCTCATGATGTCACCTATCTTCTACTCTGTTACTCCCCATATCCTACTCCTACTCTCCTCTGACTGTCCTCATTTGCTATGTAAACTTGCGATTCACTATCCTAACACTCATTTACATAGGATTGCCTACTAATGCTTGGTTACATGTCTTAGACTGAGCTTCCCCCCTTAGCAACCGCTACTCGGTGGCCATGTTGTCTTCAGCCTGCCATTCCCTTGCATTGTACATTAACAATTTATATAATTTCCACATTTGTGGGTTTTAATTTTTAGTATTCTGGGTTTTAGAGCGCAGCCCATTTGCACGGTGCTGCGCTACGCTTAAACATCGTAAATCGGCGAAAAAAAATATTTTTATTTTTATATTGCATCAGGAAACATTTCCATTGGCCGTATATTTGGCTATTGGCATGCTTCCTGCACTGGATGCAACCTTTATTTGGAGCTGTCACAGCTCCATTTTGCTATTTGCAGAGCGGTACTCAGTTGTCAACTGAGTACATTTCTGCAAATAACACTGCTCTTACTCAGACAGGTACGGGTTTCCTGAATTGCAAATCTACCTTCACCTGCAATTGAGGTAATTTGCATATCCCTGCCCTGTCTGTGTAATAGCCATTTTACATCTTACATGCCCCTACAGGCTGTTCCTGAATCGCTCGCCGGACATGATGGCTGCATGGAGTCTTACTCTACTCTTTGACTCCGTGCAAGCCATCGTGGATCCAGCCCTATGTCTTTCCCTCCAAGTGTGACACAGTTATTGGTGGTGTTTGGCCTGCACTGAAACAGTATCATGCAGTGGTATGGTTCAGTTCTTCTCCCTATTATGTTCTTCATTTTTTTGTTAGCAATTATCTTTCAGTTTTACTGACTGCACTGATCGTGTGGTGAGTTCTATGGTTCAGTTTTTCAGACTGCATCTATCTTCATGCGTTTCAACCTACAGTGATTACATGGTGGTTTGTAGAAGAAAACATAATGCATTTTTGGAGTTGTAGTCTTTTGCCAAACCTTCTAACAGTAGTTAGATGGGAGAAGGCTACATTTCCATAAATGTATTATGCTCTTCTCATTGGTGCCTACCCATCTCTTTTCAGGTTTGTGAGTTAGACTGGTGTGGTTGAATTGGTAAAAAGTAATAAGGAAAAAAAGGCCATGGTCTTTAGGGAATATGGCTGTCACCAGCAACTGAAATACCTTACCATGGCTGCAATTTATATTATATTCATCACAAGCAAAATAGCAGCTGTGTACTCAACTACTATGCCATTTTGTGGCATGGGTAAACAGATCATTGACATAGCTTGCTGGAGGTAGTGACAGTGAGGCTGCATTGTGTGTGTGTGTTTATGTGTACACAGAGTCTGTCAGGGAGTTTACATCGCAGTGGCTGCTGCTACTCTACAGGGATTTTGTGAGGTTAATTCTGGAATACAATGTGTATTTTTTAAAAGTTGTGTTATATCAGGATGTTTCTGGAGAGCCACCTAGAGATGGAAGGAAGTTTGTCATCTTGCCTAATGCTTTGACCTGTCTCATTCAGTTCTTTTTCCCACAGAGACTTATGACAATGCTGTTTGCTCCTAAGAAAATAAAGATTGACAGTGAAAGTTATGTTTTCAAAAGTTTATGGTCTGATGTCTATTTCATCACTGAACATCATTGTGTTATTTTGCATTTAATTCACCAAAAGCTATAGCTGTACCTAAGGAGTACAACACAAAGTGTTATCACATTACACAAAGTAGTACAATGCAAAGAGTTATTTCATCGCACAACATGCAGATACATTTGATGGCATCACTGGGCAGCTCAGGACTCACAACGTAAAAGCCCAGAATCAAGGTATTAGTAGCCAACAGTCATTTTTCAAAGGAGGAGGCCAGAGTAGTGAAGTTGCAATGCAGGTAAGCTACTTGAGAGCAATTTTTATAGTAAAAAAAAGGAAAGCTATTTTAAGATGGACAGTTTGTCAAAGACTGCATTACAATATTTACAGATGTGGCCTGTCCAGAGAAATAGTCAGCCACCAGAAATCTGTGTCTTTCACGTTAGACCATTTCAAGATGACTGGAGGAACTGTCCTCAAATATAAAGGATAATGTTTGCAGAAGACTAGAACACTTGGTGCTCAGTGTGGGTGCTAATGTTGGTGAAATTGTTCAGCTGGCCATATTTCTTTATGGAGTTACCAAATGTTTTGATATGCTGGAAGAACTCCACAATATTTGTGCAATGAAGGGCACTACAACAGGAAATGACAATTTCTGATAAAGTGTAACTGGTGTTAGAGAAAATTAAACTGAATGAAGGAAAATGCTGTAGAGTCACAACTGCTGGGTCTCCCTCCACGATAAGGAAATCAACTGAATTTGTAATAGAGCTAAGGGAACTCGTAACATATCACTGCATAATCCATAGGGAGAACCTGTATGCCAGAACACTTGAAATGAGAGAACTCATGGTAAAGGTCATTATAACTGTTAATTTATAAGATCAAGGGTTCTGAATCATAGGCATATTAAAGACTTTATTGAAAAAATAGGGTCACACCCTGATGACATGATTTACTTCTGTCACGTTCAGTGGTTGAACAAAGGAGCAATATTAGGCAGACTTTGAGGAAATAAAATTCCTTATGACAAAATCACCAGTGCCATATTTGTGGAAGATGATCTGTGGTTAAATGACATGGATTTTATTGTAGTCATGTCCAAGCTGTTAGCTGATATAAATATCAAACTTTAAGGGAGGGATAAATTTGCTAATAGACTAAATGAACATGCAATTGCATTCAGTCAAAAGCTGGAGCTGCTGCAGATGCATTTTCATAATTAGTTAAGTGTTCTCGGGTCATTGTTACTAATTCCATCTCCTCCGTGTGCTTTGTTTGGATCCAGTTTACACAGTTCTTTTTCAATAAAATCTAATTTGATTTCAGTATCTGGAGTTACCTGGCTGTCACTCGAACAACTTATCACCCCTTTTGTGGAGCCAAAGTGTTTTGCATAAGATTTTGTAAATATACCTATAATCAGTTCTGTCTGAGAATAAATTTTAGAATCTGCACACAGTTTATCAGTTTATGTGTCTTTACTTCTTCCACATCTTATACATCTATAAAAAGATTTCCTATTCTGCTCAGTATCTTTATATACATTTTCTTCTTGTTTCTTGATCGTCTCACACTATGCTTAATCTGTTTGTCAAGCTTGTTTATTTCAGTTTTCAATGTTGTAGTTCAACCTCTCTTCCATTTCTTATATTTTTTGTCTCTCGCCTTAATCAGATATCTTGTTCTTGTAGAACATATCCCCCTAATGTTGTATGCCTAGATCCTGATGTTAAACATTTGTTTGATTTTTTGCACTCAAGCAATTTCTCTTTCAAAACTTTCCATGTTCCATCTGCAGTTTTTCCACTGAACACCTCACTCCAGTTAGTTTTACATAGTGACTGTTTTGCTTCTATATAATCTGTAGTTAATCTTCTGCACATTGGCTTAGATTTCAGTTTGGCAGAATTATCTAGCAACAAATTAATCTTTATAACTCTCTGTCAGTTCCCTACTAATAGTAAGAGAATCCTTGAGGATGGCATCATTTGTACCAACATGAATAAAAACAGATTCGTACTTCCTTACATTAAGGCATTCCATGATCACTGCACATCAATGATGGTAAGACTTGACTTGAAGTTTCATAATTTTTTGGGAATACAAACAATGTCTAGTATGTTCCGTCCCCTGGTAGTTTTTTTTACAATCCAAAGCAATTGTTGTTTCTGAATATGTGCTGTGAATAATTTCCTTACTAATAGTGTTGAATCAATATTATTCCAGTCTGTTTCTGATAAATTTAAGTCCCCAGCTAATATTATTCTTCCCTGCTGTGTTTCATGCAAGAAATGTATGAATTCCTCTAGGTCATCTGCACTTGACATTGGTGGTCTATACACTCCAACAATTGTAATGTGTCCCAGAGTTGTTTTTATTGTCACAGTTGCACAGTCTATAGTATTGGTTTTATCATTTAACATGTAATAATCACAGGTCTCAAAGCTATCTTTAATCCCTTTCATAACACCTCCACCTGATTTTTTGTTAGAATGTCTGTTACAGTGAAAAGATATGTTGCTCAAACAATAACAACATCAATCTTGTGGGAATGTAGCAAATTTTCCAATAAAAAGTTATTAATGCTCCTAGCGTTAACAACCATCAGAGATGCATCAAATTTTGCTATCAGTGAACTGTTAAATTTTCGCCTCACAAAAATCCTGCCTAGTGTTTGTCAAATACCACAAAATATCTGCTGCAAACATTCTTTTCCCTGATCTTGAGAAATGCACACCATCCTGTCTGACCATGTGTGCCCTAAACTAGGCTTGGATGGTCTACACATTTCCATTTTTTAAAACAGGACATTTTTTTCCATGTAGGTATTTACCACAAAATCTTTTCATTCACAGTGACCTGACTATCCTTTCTATAAGTGATTTGTGAAAAATACGTCCTAACAGCAGTACAAGCTATACTGTCTATGAGAGCTGTCAGTTCCCTACTAACAGTAAGAGAATCCTTGTGGATGACATAATTTGTACCAACATGAATAAAAACAGATTCGTAATTCCTTACATTAAGGCATTCCAAGGCTTGTCTCACATCTTCAAGTTTTGCTCCTGGCAAGCATAACACTATCTGATGTTCATTATCTTCTCTGCAAATATAAGTATCAGTTCCTCTAATAATTGAATCTCCAATTACAATAATATCTTTGCTGGCCAGTTCTGAAGAATCTTCAGCTTCTAATATAGTAATATCTGCTCTATCAATTGTTAAGGATAGATCTTCATCACTATTAGTCTTGTTAATCCCACTGGTTTCATTGTGTCTTAAAGTCTCATCCAGCTGGCATTGTAAATTCACAGCTTGAACCATCTGGTCAACATCTGTCTTTCTCTTCTTTTTTCTTACAGTAATGTTCTTCAATCCTTCCACATTCAATTTTGATTTCTTCCTTTTCACCTGCCCCTTGTCTCTTTTTTCTACCTTCTCCGTTGGAAAGGTGATGCCTTTTTCTGTAGACTGAAGGTTTTCTGATAGACAAATATCATTATTCCCTGTAACCTGTGTGCTACATAACAAAGCAGTGTCCTTTTTAATACATATTGTCTTTCCTTTACAGTCATTAATCAGTTTCTTTTTCTTCCTTGTTATTTGTTGTGAACTTCTTCCTTTCTTTCTTTTTTTTTGTTTCCTTCTAAACAAACTGGATCCACAGATTGCTGAATACTTGCATCCAGAATTCCACAGTTCTCAGGGGCATCATCTTGATTCATAAGGGTTGAATGATCTTTGCATAAAATAGATGCATCATTTCCTAAATGTGTTCTATTTGTTCTATGCTTAACATTAGTTAGTTCATCAGTCCAGTCATTAATATATGAAACAGCAGTTCTCCAAGCAATTGCACAAGTGCAATCATCATCATTAAGTCTAGATTTACTTCTAACAATAGTAAGCAAATCATCAACTTTTGACATGAGGAACACATATCACCAGTGTTATCAGCTGTTACCTTTACATATGCATAGCATTTATTACACTGTACAATATATTTGTGCATTAGCAAATCGCTAATTGCATATTCATTTAAGAAATCCATCTTCAGCTTCAAATAAATAAAATATTGCAAAAGAAAAGAATAATCAAAATCAGTAACCACAGAATTCAAATAGAACTTAAATCAACTTATATGACAAAAATCACATCAGCAATATACACAACTAAATAAAGTACAGTAAAGTTGTTCTGATCATACAAGTTCTACAAGCCAGACAATAGTTATGATTCCTTTCCTTCGCTATCACCCGCAGTTGCACTTCTTTTTAACAGTAAAGGTAAATAAATCACAACCCAAGATAGGATTGTTTAGATATGCTCAGGACTTTCCTTTCTGCAGTCTGTGTAAATTTGTAGCTGTTTAGGCCCCTTGGTGTGGCTAGAGCTTGCCTGTCTAAAACCTATGTCTTTCTAACAACCAACAGTGAAATTAAAGTTAAAACAACAAAATATGACTCAAACTAAGTCTTGTTAAAAAACAATCCCTTTCTACCTACAAACAGTGAAAAACTGTGATAACAAATACAATATAAATTCAAATAAAACTTCTCTTACCAGTCAACTCTACAGTAAATCACAAACCATGATAGGATTGTTTAGATATTGTCAGGCATATCAAGTATCATTGGCTAGGAAGCTGGCTCCCCTTTTAATAGGATAGGGATATCAAATATTTATGACTGATTAACTAAAATCTGGGGAGTAAGCCAGTGCCATGTGTTAGAGAGGTAAAGCCCTGAGTATGGTCCATGCAAGCTGGGTTTGATTTGTGGCTCAGGCATCTAAGGCAGTGGCAGAGGAAGGCTAAGCATGTCTGTACTGTGACTGGGGTTTGCATTAGCATACAAAGCAGGCTGAGTTCTCCGGCAGAGATTGGATAAGAAATCATGGAGTTTTCCTAGAAATGTGGACAGTGTGACTTGCTGGCATCCACTCCTTATGAAAGTGGTAAACAGATCAGTGCAATCTGCCCATTTCACATCTTGCCCACAGTGTTGTGAGCATAGGTTCATAGGCTCATAGGTTCATAGGTTGCTACTAGGCTATCAGCCCTAGGGCTTATGCAAGCCTAGCCATAAAAATTCCCTGGATATTTCTTCCCACAATATTTACTTCTCTGGACCCCTGTCTAGCAGGGTGACTGACATGATCCCCAAGGTAAATTTTCTATTTCCCATCCAATCATCAAGGTTCCTTTTGATGAGGGCCAATAAGGCGCTCTGCTTGACATGTATGGGCAGTCTATTCCAGAGTATGGGGAGTCTCTGGGTCAGGAACCTATCCCTTCAGCATGTTTGTTCATTGTGATGACAAGGTTTAGATCACTGGAGCATGTGGCTCTGAGGGATTGGGATTTCTTTAAGTGGAGCATGTCCAACAGCTCAGGGTTTGACATGGCCTTGTATGTTAAGCAGAGATCACCTATGAGTAGACAATATGCCACAGAGTATAGCTGGAGTTTTTTTAGATGGTCAGCATATGGCATCTGCTTTAGGCCTGTGATTCTTTTAGTGAGGTATTTTTTGTGGCCTTTCCAGCTGTTGTAGATGTCTTGTGAGGTACATACCAAATGGGGCATTATACTCTATAATGGGTCTAATGAGGGATGAGTACAGTGGGACAATGACCTCCTTTTTCCTGGATGAAAAGCCCTTAGTGATGAGGTGTGCCACATAGAAGGATTTCCTGACTGTTGTTGCGATGTGGTTATTGAAAGTGAGACCACTGTCCACCTGTGTCCCTAAGTCTCTCATCACACTTTCGATGTTTAGTGTCCTGCCACCTATGTGGTAATTCATGGGTACATGTTTTTTTCCAAAGGGGATAACTAAACATTTCTTGGCATTAAGCTTAGCCCATGGCTCTGGCTCTAGGCATCTATTTCTATAAGGCCCTTTTGTAGAATATCCACATAATTTGGGGATTCAATAATGGCTCCCTGTTTGCAGTCATCTGCAAACTTTGTTAGCCAGAGACCCTTAGTGTTGGCCTGTACTTCAGAGAAGTAGATGCCAAACAAGAGTGGTCCCAGGACTGAACCCTGAGGTACTCCACTTGTCACTTGTCTGGATTTGGAATCAGCTACTTTTACAGTCTGGGTTCTATCAGTAAGCCATTTGGCAACCCATCGAATGATGTAGGGATTTATGCCGAGCTTAGTAAGTTTATCTGATTCCAGAGTGGGGGGTGGTGTCAAAGGCCTTGGCGAGGTCCAGATAGGCTGTGTGGACTGCCTTACCCTCGTCCACAGCTCTGGAGACTGATTCGAAGAAGTCAATCAGATTCAGGAGACAAGATCGGCCCTTCACAAACCGAAACTGTTTGGGGTCCAGTGTTTGAAGGTTGCCAATGTCTTTGTTTATAAGTTCCATGATAATGCGTTCCATGCCCTTGCAGATCAGGCTTGTCAGACTGATGGGACGGTAGTTCCCGGGATCCAAGGCGGATCCTCCCTTGTGAAGCGGGATAACTGTAGCTGTGTGCCACTCAGTGGGCATGAAGCCTGAGGTGAGGCTATGATTAAACATGACACTTAGGTGAGGTGCCAGTTCATTTTGTAGTTCATGTAGTACACAGCCTGGGATGTCATCTGGTCCCATGGATGCTGTATTCTTAGCTTTGGAGAGTGCAGTTTCTACCTGTGTGGCCGTGATTATCGGAATTTGGCAATCTTTTGGTATTGAGATGGGCCCTTTAGAGGGTGAGAGGGGGATGAAGTTGGCACTAAATCGATCTGCCAGGATATTGGCAATATCCTTGGGATCAGTATATTTAATGACATTCTGTTGTAGCTCAGATCAGATCTGAGCATTGCCATTTAGATTCTTGACATAACTATAGAATGCCTTGTGGTTGTCTTTGGAATCTTTGTCAATTTTATTTTTGTAACTAGCTTTTGAGAATTTTATGAGGGATCTCAGCTTCTTACTGAGGCTGGTGAGGGAATTTTTTTGCATCCTGGATTTTCCTCTTTTCTGCAACAGTTTCTTCCTTCTGTTGTATAGTTTGTTTATAGCAGGGGACCACCAGACTGGCTTCCTTTTTTTGGAGAATAGCATCTTGGTTCTATTTGGGATGCATTGGGAAGTAGACTTAGAAAAAAATGCTCCTAGCAGAAGCAGGATGGGGAACCTGGATGCCCTGATCTGTACTTTATCCCTGACTCATATAGAAACAAATTTGGTGAATTCAGCAGGGGTTGCTAGACTCAATGAATGAGGAGACGCACTGGGATCTTCGGATGATCACATGCAAGGTGGTGGAAATAGTGAGCAAAAAAAGTAGTAAAATCTGTGGGCTCCTTGTTGCCACGAGGTATGACAGCAAAACAAAACAAAAAGATGCTCTTACACTAGACGAATAAGACTGTCCTCAGTGGGAATCATGTAAGAAGCAACAGACAATGGTTTGAATCTAATTTTGGTTTGCTTTCCACAGAGCATCAATCCCTGTCCTAGCACCCTAAAGATCCATTTATTCACTCATCCTTGGGTTGAATGCCAGGACAGTTAATTTTCCAAATAGGATGACAGCCCATTGGCCAGTTGTTATGCTGATAGGGTGAGAATGCCTTTTTATTGCCAGCTGAGAAGAAAGATAAGCACCATGAATGACTTTTTATCCACATATGGCATCCAAACACTGCAGGCTTAACCCCTTACCACTGCAACAGTGACACTTGTTATAACTTCTCCCTAGGGAGGTGTATATGTATGTCTACATAGGTCAATCCCCCTGACTACATAGAATGCCATGTCACCCCAGCATTTAATGCTGTGTGACATGCCCCTTACATCATGTAAGACTCAGCAGTTTGGAGGGCTGGGACACCTCCTATCCCAAGGTGGGCACACTGGCAGCAGCTTCTCACTCACCCACTTCACTGCCTGTCTCTGTGGCTCTTGTGCCATCATCAAAAATGAATCATCCGGGCAGAGCCACAGCCACAGAGCTGGGTTAAATATTATGCTACTTGTTGAACCCATGTGTGCATGTTTTTCTAGCAGTGTAATTTCTCCTGTATAATCCATTTGAAAAGTAGAAATAATGTGGAGAACAGGTGATCCAGGTGGGATACCACAACTATTACTGACAAGGATCAGTAAAAAGATCAGCTAAAAAAACATTCTTACCTAAGTAGAAAGGCTTAGTACCCTGGCACTTGTAACTGATGCATATCAAAGTCCGTAATTCTGGATGTCTGTGCATTTTATGAGGATTCCTGAATTATTCCAGTATTTTTTTTTACACAAATGATTTTGTATTAGATATCAGTTTATCTTTCAGAAACAAACAAAAAAAAATAGAAGATGTGAAGGAGGAAGAAGGAGGAATATTTCAATTGTCTAATGCCCTGTGCTCAGAAAGTGCCTGTAGATTTTTTACCCTCTATACTACATACTTTTTAGTATTTATCCAATTGCTAGCATCTACCTGAAATGTCCTCTCCTAAAGAGAGTAAAACTTTAGACTAGAATTTTTTAGGCCAGTCTGAGGCCTGGCAGAACATATCATTATAATCTTCCAAAATAAAAATAAGACAGAATTTTCACTAAAAGTATAACGAACTAAAAAATAAATAATAAAAACATGTTAGTAACAAATAGTTTGTCACCAGTCACAGCAATTTTTTTAAAGATAAAAGAATGATTAATGAACTAAAATGTGCACTAAAGTGATCAATGAAATTGGGAAAAAAACCTGAGAGAACCTCTTTTTACCTAACCATTTTACTGATGGGAATGGCTGAATCTCTTTTTTTTTTTTTGCTTTGTTTTTTTTTTCATATTTTTGTCCATTATTGATCATCCATATCTTGGAAGGGCTATATCTCCAAAATCTTCTAGAGCCTCTTATTTCTATTAATTGTAATGGACCTTTTTCTATAAAAGGCCATTATCTCATATTCCTAGCTTCAAAGATAATGTAGCACCATATTTAGTTGAAATGGAAAAAATAATAGCATTTTTATTCCACAGTATTTAACAAACTGATAAATCTCATGTTCATCAAGAATGAGATTATAATTTTGGGACAAATCTTATACAAACACTATATATGTATGTTTTTTGTAGCTGCAAAATGTATTAGCCTGAAAAGAACTGACAGCTATACTTCCCTTTCATTTCAGTTTTTAGAAATATTGAATTCTCATCCTAATTTGTCCCATCCTGCAAATTCCAATCTCTGCAATATTTTCTGATTTCCTTATACATTTTTGGAATTAGACTCTTTGATACCTAGCCTTGCATTACATTTTGGAAGCCTTAATAGTCATAATATAATGGAATATGACATCTCTCAAAGTGTGTAGATTAATTTTTGTACTTGTCAAAATAATTTTTGCTATAGCATTTGTTAGCACAGAAAAATATAAAAATAGGTACCAGTTTTATTAACAGAAAAAAAAAAGAAAATCCAGAAAGACATTTCAGTAAGCCAAGTGCTATGAAAACTAATTCAGAAAACACACTCACACACACACACACACACACACACACACACACACACACACACACACACACACACAGAAAAACACCACAACACTGGAACTGAAGTCAAAGGGTTTATTCACTTTGAAAAATATTTTAGAACATTTCAATCTTCATTAGTTTTAAAAACTCATTAAAAGCCTCATATATATAAAAAATATATACTGTATAAACAGACCGCCCACCACTTTACACTAACAGATATACATAATCTCACTTTCTCCTTTAAAGTAAGATAGAATTTATTCTTCAAAACAATCAACCCATATGCTTGTTGTCTGGTCTTTTACACACTTTCATATTTCATTCTTATTCTTCTTCTTCTTTCGGCTTTTTCCCAGTTAGGGGTCGCCACAGCTGATCACCTGTCCGGTCATGATTGGCAGTGGAGTTTTACGGTGCCGAGGTGCCAGCCTGGGGCCCAACCTTCGACAGAAGGCACACGCATGCACACACTCACACTTAGGGCCAACTTGGAGTGTCCAATCCACCTACAGCATGTCTTTGGGATGTGGGAGAAAACCTGAGCACCTCATATTTCATTATTAATGAATCCAAATACCGACATTTTAAAAAATAAGTTGTTCTATTGTCTTCTGTAAGCAATGTTCAGTGCTGCAACTCCTATGTCCCAAATGCACAAGTTTCAACTTGAAAGACATTATTTGTCACACACAAACATAGTTGCCATTGTTTTTTATTACTCTGACAAGAATACTTCATAATTTTTTAACTTTTCCCTTTCCACTCTACTGTGTGACCTCAGTGTTGGTAAATGAAGTCTGCTCCCATGTGAAACACACTTTTCAGCTCAGTGAAGCTATGATTCATTGTGTTCATTTGGATGTAGCTTTGTCCAGATATTAACTGATAAACAATACTGGAACCTTTGGAATTAAAAACTGTCTACAAAACCTGAAAATAAGGTACACGACCAGCATA
Organism: Protopterus annectens; assembly: GCF_019279795.1. Lineage (NCBI taxonomy): Eukaryota > Metazoa > Chordata > Ceratodontiformes > Protopteridae > Protopterus > Protopterus annectens. The sequence goes on along the minus strand of NC_056725.1, from coordinate 1,975,000,375 downwards.
TTTTTATTTATTTATTTACCGGGAAATTCCAACTGGACACAGGTCCTTTTTCAGTGGAGACCAGGGGAGAAAAGCTCCACAGAATGACATGATAGATGATAAACAATAACAATCAAGGTATGAATACAGTAGAAGTGATCATAACATGGAGTAATACGGGAGCAAATTTGGTACAATTGAGTAGTAAGCTCTAAATTACAAACATTGAGAAATAAGAAGTAAAACACAGTGCTACAAATTTTCAAAACAGTAACTAGATAACAACAATAACAGACTAAATGAATAAACTAAATCCTGGAAGGATTAACAAGCAGTGAGTAATCTTCAGTTCAGTTTTATAGTGATAGAGGGGATTTAAATGGAAAAAAAAATATTAGCATTTTTTTTTATTCTACAGCATTTAACAATTTGATCAATCTTACATTCATCCAGAAAGAGATTATAATTGTAGGACTGATTTTATAAAAATCCTATTTCTTTATTTATTTATTGTAGATTTTATATGTATTAGCTTGAAAAGAACTGATTGCTATATTTTCTTTTTCATTTAATTTTTTAGAACTACTGTATTCTCATCCTCTGTCTTATCCTGCAAGTTCCCATCTCTGTAATACTTTCCAATTTCCTTATGCATTTTTTTTAATAAGACTCTTGGATACCTGAATTTACATTAAACATTGGAAGAACTAATAGCAAAAATGCAATGGAACATGACATCTCAAGTGTGTAGATTAATTTTTGTACTTGTCAAAATCCTTTTTGCTGCAACATTTGTTAGTACAAAGAAGTATAAAAGCAGGCACTATTTTTACTGAAAAAGTCCAGAAAGTCATTTCATTAGGCCAGGTGCCATCAAAACTAATTTGGAAAACACACACACACACACACACACACACACACACACACACACACACACACACACACACACACACACACACACGCACATACACACACACACACACACACACTGCAATCCTGGAACTGAAGTCAAAGGTTTTATTAACTTTGAAAAAGTATTTTCTTTCTTCAGTAGTTTAAAAATCCATTAAATACCTCATATGTAAAATGTACACTCTACAAACATATGGCTCACCACTTTATAACATATAGATATATGTAATCGGTTTCCCTTTAGAAGATCGAACTGCTGAAATCTCGAAAGTCATATGGTCGAGACCATATGCTCGTAACTTCAGAAGCTCAACCTTCTGAACTGAGATCGGCATACAGCGCAGAACAGGAGATTTCCCTTTCTGTGCTGTAGTGCGATATTGGAGTTAGAATAAATAAGTAGCAGGGGTGGGATGGGGTGGGGGTACAGCCCACCGTGTGGGGGGTGCAGAGGGGCTTGCCCCCTTACAGAAACATTGTTTTGTGTTTTGTTTTATTTTTTTACATTCCCTTTCAGAAGGTCAAGCTTCTGAAACTCGAGCATATGGCTTCGGCCATATGACTTTCGGGATTTCAGCGGTTCGACCTTCTAAAGGGGAACCATGTAATCACACTTTCAGCATTTAAGTAGGATAGGATTTATTCTTCAAACCAAGCAATCCATATGCTTGTTGCATGATCTGTGGCACATATTCATATTTCATTTTTACTGAATCCAAACAGTAGACTTTTAATGAACAAGTTGTTCTAATATTGGTTTGAGTAACCAATGTTTAATGCTACAACTCCTCTGTCCCAGATGTTCAAATTTCAACTTGAAAAGCAATATTTGTCACAGACATAGCTGGTATTGTATCTATTACTATAACAACAAAGCTTCATCATTTTTTAACTTTCTCTTTCCACCCTACTGGTGTGACCACAATGTTAGTGAATGGAAGTCAAGGAACTGGGGAGATTGCTTCCATGAAAAACATGCTTTTTTCAGCTTGGGGAAGCTACCATTCATTGTGTTCATCTGGTTATAACTTTGTCCAGATATCAATCGATGAATCATACTGAAATCTTTGGAATTTAAAAATATCTACAAAACCTAAAAGTAAACTACATGTCCAGCACATGTTTAGTTTAAATGGAAAAAAAATATTTTTTATTCTATGGCATTTAACAACTTGATAAATCTCACAGTCATCCAGAAAGTGATTATAATTTTAGGACTGATCTTACAGAAACCCTATCCATGGGATTCAATAAACTCCATGTAGGCTTCACATGAAGCCTACACAGAATTTACATGTATGTGCGGTGATGCGTGTTGAGCAGCAGTGCTCATTGCACATTTATGCTGTGCACCATGTTTAAACATAAATAAGTGAGGTTTTTGTGGCTGGCAACATAGGAAACCATGAAATCGAACACAGATACCAATCCTGCTTAAATCAGAGCACTGAAGGTCCATGGTGTTGCATGGAGTACCACAGTGATCATCAGGACTTAGCAGATAGCTCTCAATCTCTTAGTGCAAGACATCTAGATAAAGGAAAATGTAATAGGGGAAAATGACCTGGAAATAGGGACATATTTGACATATTTGCTCTTTAGAAATGTGCTAGAATAACCAGGGGGTTGTGTTAAGATACATATTCTGAAGGATTTGAAGTTTGAAACTCAAATGTATGTAATTATTGGGTCACATCAGTCCTGAAATCATCCCAGCGATATGGCAGAGAGTCACAAATTGTATAAGGAACACACCAAAATATACAAAGGCAAAAATCATTCTGTGAAAATCTGGACAACTGAGAGGTACAATTGTTAAGTATATGGTCCAAACACAGTACAGGACAGTGTATCTACAGTGCAGAATATTGCAAAATCTTATTTCTGGCATTCTGTACTGAAGTTAGATAAATGATCTATAAGGGTACATGGATTGCCATTTAAAATAAATACTCAGGGGAAGTGTGAGTATTGAATAGGGACACACAGATGAACTGTAAGAATGAACACAGGGAAAGAGGACAGGTGAAACAATGTAATGTACAGCAGATGAAGGCATGTCAATGGAACACTGTTGTAGCAGCAAAACCAATCACATATCAGTATAGTACAGTAGGGACTGCGCAGTGAAAGTGTGTATTATGTGACTGTCACACAAGGTGACATAACAACGGGGAGGATGTCTGTGTGAGATAAGTATACTTATATGACCGATGCAGAGGACATCTATATGGGATGTTATATACAACTGGGGTAGGGTGCATTTTGTGAAACTTTGCAAACTGATTTGCATGAATATGAGTGTAATCTCAGCAGAGGTCTCCAGCAAGTGGGACACAGGTAAAGGTTTATGGACAATATTAGAAGAAGCATGCACAATTGTGGACAATAGCAAAATAATACCACCAGTAATCCCACATCTCCGATGTAACATATGTGATTTAGACCGATCAGAGAGCATTCTGCATAAACACACTTGTACAACTATTATGACATGTCTGCACTCTGTAAGGTTTATCATGCACACCATCCTGACACTGTAACATCTGCTGGAGGTGTTAAGAGGGTCACTACTATACCTGTATGTGACATTATGATCAATACAGGCTAATTAACTGGTGTTCATGGCATATATATGGCACAATCCACACTGTCACAAAAGTTACCCATGCCATTAATGTTGTCAAACAGCTATGTATATACTGTGTTCATCACAGGAAGAGGTATCACACATGCATCTGATGTAACACATTGATGGGGTTTCTCCACCATCAGACAGTAATGTTTATGCCACAAAAAGAATACTGAGGTATGGCCTATAAGATGTGTGCCAGCTTACTGTGGTAAAGGTAATACACTTCAGTTACACATCACTGGCAGATGTGTAGTGAACTACATGAAGAAGGGTGCATTGTACTTAGTTATTGATGTGATTAAGGCTGTGAACTATGGGGGTATTATAGGCTCATAGGTGTGTACTAGGCCAATGGCCCTGGAGCCTTTATATGCCTAGCCCATAGAAGTGCCCTGGCATCATGCCACCATTAGTTCCCGCTGCCTCTGGTTACCTTTTTTGGAGGAGTGCATCTTGGGCCTGTTGGGTATGGCTAGCTTCATGCATTTATGTATGTGTGTTGGTGTATGATTCGGCAGCCATACACCTATTTTCCATTTGCATGGGTGCCATAAAGTTAGCCACCTCTGTTTTTAGGAACCCAAAGTCAGCTTTGTAGAAGTTTTTCATGGTGGTTACCTTTGCTGGTGGTGTTGGTGAGATGTGAATTTCCATGGTAATTAGTTTGTGGATGTATCTAACCAGGGAGGAATTGACTACTGGTGTTGAGCAATGGTTGCCCATGTTAGTAATAACCAGGTCAAGGATGTTGCTTCCTCAAGTGGAGGTAAGAATGAGCTGGTCCAGCTCATTAGAATTAATGATTTCACAAATTTCACACTCCTCAAAACCGAGGTGGAATCCTTCAAAGCCCCAGGGCCTGTGGAAAACATGGCCCAGACCGCAGAATCTTTTATAAATGCATTCTATGAACACCTTCAGGAATGCATGGATCATGCAATCCCAAATAAAACCAAGACCCAATCCTCCAAAGGCAGACGTCCTGTCTGGTGGACCCCAGCCATAAACAAACTATACAATAGAAGGAGGAAGCTACTAAATGATAGAGCAAAATCCCAAAAAGGGAAGGCATCTCTGATCAGTATTAGCAAAAAATTATGGGCACTCATAAAATCGTCTAAGGCCAGCTTGGAGAGAAAAATTGCACAGGACACTAAGGATAATCACAAGGCTTTCTTTAGTTATGTTAGAAACCTGGGTGGGAATTCCCAGATATGCTCAGAATTAGTCCAAAATGACAAAAAATACACCAAACCCACAGACATTGCCAACATCCTAGCTGACAGGTTCAGCGCAAACTTCTGCCCCCCCTCCCCACCAAAAGGGCAAATATCTATCCCAGCAGAGTGCTGCCTCCCTGACATCTCAGATGCTCAGGTAAGAGCTGCCCTCTCCAAAGCAAAAAACACAGCATCAATGGGACCAGACGGTGTCCCGGCTGCGTCCTACATGAACTCCAAGAAGAGCTAAACCCAAACATAAAACTACTGTTCAGTCTCAGCCTTACTACAGGATATGTACCCAAATAGTGGCGTACAGCAACAGTGGTCCCTCTCCACAAAGGTGGTGCCTCAACAGATCCTGGAAACTATCACCCCATAAGCCTGACTAGCTTGATCTGCAAAGCTATGGAAAGGATCATCATGGACCTCATAAATAAAGATATTGGGGACCTACAGACACTGGATCCTACCCAGTTCGGCTTTGTTAAGGGCAGATCCTGCCTCTTAAACCTAGTTGATTTCTTTGAAACAGTCACCAAGGCCATTGATGAGGGGAAGGTGGTCCACACAGCCTACCTGGACCTCGCAAAAGCCTTCGATACAATACCCCACTCGGGCATTATAGATAAGCTCACCAGCTTAAATATAAACCCCTATGTCACTAGATGGGTTGCAAACTGGCTCAAGGACAGAACCCACATGGTTAGAATTGTTGTAGCCATGTCAGACTCCAAACCAGTTGCAAGTGGCATCCCACAAGGCTCAGTCCTGGGACTTCTTTTGTTCGGTATATATTTCTCGGAGGTACAGGCCAACATGGAAGGACTGTGGCTGACCAAGTTCGCAGATGACTGCAAACTGGGCGCCATAATTGACTCTCCAGCTGACACAAGCATCCTCCAAAAGGGCCTCATAGAAATAGATAACTGGTGCCAGAGCCATGGCCTCAAACTAAACGCCAAAAAGTGTATAGTCATCCCCTTTGGCAAAAACAAAGTGCCCACAAATTACCACATAGGTGGTAATCCATTAAGTACAGAAGAAGTAATTAGGGACCTGGGGACCCAAGTTGATAGCAATCTCTCATTTGACAACCACGTGGCCAAAGTGGTTAGAAAAACATTTTATATAGCCCACCTAATCATGAAGGGATTCACATCTAGATAAGGGGAGGTCATCGTGCCTCTTTACTCATCCCTCATCAGGCCCATAATTGAGTACAATGCCCCTTTTGGGATGTACCTTACCAGACACCTGCTGCAGCTGGAAAGACCCCAAAAGTACCTCACCAAGAGGATCAAAGGGCTCAAACAGATGCCATATGCTGCCCGGTTAAAGAAACTCCAGCTCTACTCAGTGGCATACCACCTGTTCAGGGGCGATCTGTGCCTGACGTATAAAGCCATGTCCAACCCGGAATTAATGGACATGCTGCACCTCAGAAAATTCAATTCCCATCGAGCTACATGCTCAAGAGACTTGAACCTCAGCACTGAAATAAATAGGACATGCTGGAGGGACAGATTCATAACCCAGAGGCTCCCTTCACTCTGGAATAAAATCCCAGTCCAGGTTAGGCAGAGTCCCTCATTGACTCTCTTCAAGAGGAATCTTGATGAGTGGATGGGAGATCGTAGGTTTAACCCGGGTATCACTTCTGTGTCACTGTTAGACAGAGGCACAGTATCCTAACCTCGAAAAAAGGCATAACAAAATTAATTTAAAATGGGTGGCGAAAACAAAACACATTCTGGCTAGGCTTATAAATGCCCTAGGGCAGATAGCCTAGTATGAACCTATGAATCTATGAATTCCAGGAAGCGTTGGGCAAGTGTATTGGTGCATGAGTAGTTTTCCCAGTTGATGGAGGGGTAGGTGAAATCGCCCAGTATGAGAGTGTTGGGTTGGACTCTAATAGTTTACTGGGTGCTTAGGAATATGGAATGAGAGTCTTGGGACATGGTTGGGAACCTATAGCAGGCAACGACCTGAATCGCTGTCTTACCAACTGTTAGTTGTACCTGAAGTATCTCCAATGCATTATGCTGGGCTACTATTTATTTATTTTTATTTATTTATTTTATATTTGTTGACGGGTTTGTCTAACTAGGCTACAATTGCCCATTTTCAGCAGAGGCCCGAGGAGAAAAGCTCCAAAAGAAAAGTAGAAATTTTGCATATTGAATACATATAGAATACATTCATCAACACCACACATTACTGCATTACAGTGTCATACATTACACTGTGACAAGTGAAATACATATAGAAATGCATTCATCAGAGGGATACATTCATAATTACATATTATATACATAATAGTGCAATAGTTACATAGCTGAAATATTTTACTAGTTATGTTTGTACAGTGATGTACCAAGAGGAGAAGATAAAGTAGTAAGTTTGTTTACTGAAGGGAAGGAAGAGAGAAGGGAAGTAGAAGGTTATAGGGGAGTGTTTATGGGGATAATTACATTGGCAGTGTTTATGGGGATAATTACATTGGCAGATCCATTTTTCATGAAGGTATGGAGGTGTGCATATCCTTTATGAATATGGAGACACCACTGCCTTTGGAACTACGGTCCATTTTCTGGGGCCGAAATGTGTGGTATGAGTTATAGCCTGGTAGCGCAAGGGTGCTTTCTGCTGCATTACAGCACAAATGACAATGTTCTCCATTTTGAATAGTGCTTCAAGTGAGTGCTGAGATTTAGACTTCTAGCATTGAGCAGCCTGACCCTCAGATTGCATTTATTTATAGCTGTTACTGTGGTAATTTGGTCTTTGGAACACCAGGCACTATAGGGGTGGCAAGACCCTTAGCCATTATCCAGAAACCTAGGGATGACAGGTGCAGGCCATCTGTGGCAAAGCATCAAGGTCTGTCAATCATGTCATCCCAAGCAGACAGATACTGGATCTCTTAGAATGACACCAGAAACTTTGGCAGTGATGTGGCTGTCCTTCACATACTCAGTAGTTATGTCACATACAAGGGAGTAGTCAGCACTGTGGCCACATGCTAGTGTACATTCCAAATACCATCTACCCCAGGACACAGGTCATATACCCATTGGTCTGATTATAGGGTGTGATGTCTACGTTATACTTGGGTTGTGTACTTGTTTTCCTGACATAACAAATCCCCCCATGTTTTTGTGTCATTGCAGGTGTTGTCATAGCTGTGGCAGCGATCTTTGGTGCATGTTGATACTGTCTGTATTAAGTTGGAGTCAATGATTGCCCACAATCTGTAGTCATTCAGACAGTTGTTTGGGCACAGGATGTGTATGCCATTTATGATGTCAATGACTTAAGTAATGGACTAGAAAGGGCCTAGCAGACAGCCCCAATGTATGGACCTAATCACTCGACCTGAGATATAGTTCATTTCACATGTCTCAACATATTTCCACACCTTGTATGTGATACTGTGGTCTCCCCACTTGGTGATATAAAGGTGTTTATGACCACATCTGACAGTGCTGAGTGAATACCGCAGTGTGAATTTGATTCAAATGGCTTGGGCTTATCAATCTCAAAAGGATGATAGTGTGGTCAACATGCATGCCCTCAATTAACTCCTTGAGGACATCTGACAGATGTAGCAGACATGATGTAGCATTTACAATTCACACAGGTCTGTTGCACTTAGCTGGGATATTACTAGTGTCCATTTAGTAAAAGGTCTATGATGACATGCTGGTCTAACTTGCAGATGAGGAAAATCAGGATGGGTCTATACATGCATGCATCTGGTGCTGTCCCCCCAACTGACATAGGTGCAAGTTGATGTACACCCTTCTACAGGAACATTGACAGTGTGGAGGGTGTGTTAAAGTGTGTATTCAACCATGTCAGGAAGATGTATGTGCTGAATCACACAATAGGTGACATGTGATGTTGTCATAGCCCATTGATTCTGTGTGATAGGCCAGGATGAAGGTAAGACAGTGCATACTTGCTATCTTGATCTGGCTTAGGGTTTGGACACAATCCCCCATGCAGGTATCATTGAGAAACTCACCCAGCTGGGGATTAACCTTTCCATCACTAGATGATAACTGGTTAGCTCACTGACCCAAAACATACTTTGAAAGTTGCTGAATCAACCTATACCAGCAGAGCTGTCACCATTGGTATACTCACAGGGATCTGTGCTTGGCCCTTTATTGTTTGGACTCTATTTCTTGACAGTTCAGGCTAAAGTATACAGCCTTTGGCTTACCACATTACTGATTTTTGCACAGTGTGGGCAATAATTGACTCTACCTATGATGAAATCCAGGAAAGTAAATAATGTGGGAAAAAATAGCCAGGGAATTGTTATGGCTAGGCTTGTATAGGCCCTAGGGCTGATAGCCTAGTACCAACCTATGAACCTATGAACCTATGAACCTATGATAATATATTACTGGAGGGGCTAACAAAGACAAATGATTGTTGTCAAAACCGCATGGTCAACAAATAAATGCAAAAATGTGTCTTTATTTTGTCCTTCTGCAAAGTGGAATTCCCTGCTAATTGCAGCATTGACAACAGTCTTGCTATACTGAAACCCAGTGATGTAAGCACTAGGAGCACAAGTAGATATCAACCTGAACTTTGACCACCAAGTGTCCACACAGTTATTGAAAGCCTATGTTGTGCACACCATAAGTCACACCATTCTGTTCAGAACTGAGGATTATATTACAGCACTGTACTTGAGTCTCATTAGAACATGGATAGAGTATAATTATCTATTATGTATGTACCTCACCAGACACATACAGCAGCTGGAGAGACCACAGATGTTTCTGATCAAGAAAACACAGGGCCTACAAACCATTCCATGACAATTGCAGATATACTGAAAGCCATGTCACTATAATTTGGATGTATAAGATGAGATGACTTCTGCCTGGCCTCGTGGCCAGTCTCTGACCCTGCCCTGTTGGGAATAGTGCACATTCACAAATCCGATATAGAGGAGAATATGGTTATAACAGTGTCCCACATGCTGGTGTAAAAGTCTCTCTGTAATGTCAAGCAAGAGCACACACACACACACACACACACACACACACACACACACACACACACACACACACACACACACACACACACACTGAATTGACTGCAGTGAGAATAGAATCCCTACCTATCTAAGCACACAGACTAAAGAACTCAGTACTTTACACAAGCACAATGGCACAAGTGTCACTTCTACAAGACTGCAGGTCAACGTATCGTAGATGACATCAGCAGGACATGGAGAGAAGATTTTGGAAGGTCTGAATGAAATGGATGTGTAGGCAAGTGCAAGTATCAAAACACTGTCAATCCATGGGATTGGCGCAGTAACTGGAGAATACACACTTCTGTTACTTGGGCTAGACATACACACACACACACACACACACACACACACACACACACACACACACAGACACACACGGGCATGCACACACACACACACACACACACACACACACACACACACACACACACGCGCACACACACGCACACACACACGCACGCACACACACACACACACACACACACACACACACACACACACACACACACACACACACACACACACACACACACACACACACACACACACACACACACACACACACACACACACACACACACACACACCACACTTGACTGCAGTGAGAAGAGAAGCACTACTTACCTAGGTACACAGACTACAGAACTGGCAGAAGTTTGACTATTAAAAGACTGTGGGTCTACTTATAGTGGAAATCATCAGCAGGGCATGATGGAAAGAAGATGCTGCCAGGCTTGCATGAAATGGATGTGTAGGCATGTGCAAGTATCAAAACACTGTCAGTCCATGGGATTAGGGTAGTAACTGTAGCATTCACACCTGTTCTTTGAGCTAGATAGGCAGAGACACACACACACACACACACACACACACACACACACACACACACACACACACACACACACTTGACTGCAGTAGAACAGAACTATCTAGGTAGACAGACTACATAACTCAGTACTTTGCACAAGTGCCATGCACAAGTCTGACATTTACAAGACTGCAGGTCAACTTATAGTGGATGACATCAATGAAGAAAGTTGAAGAGAAGATGTTGGAATGCCTGCATAGGTCCATAGCTTCATAAGTTCATGGGGTTACTAGCCTAATGGCCCTAGGATGTTTAAAAGCCTAGCTGTGTAAAAACACAAGCACCCTTATCAAGCATAGTAAGATGGTTGTTGTTAGGAGAGTAATTTTGTGATCAGCACTGACTGGTCCTGTCCATGAGGGACATAGGTGCCACCCCAGGGGTGAAGTTACAATCACCCATTTAGTTGTCAATGTTTTGCTTGAATAGGATAATTGAGGAACACTGCTTCACATGCAATGTTTTACATTGGACAAACTTCTTGCACCACTTAGGCTATGTATATCAAAGCATGTCAGAGACATTAGGAATAAAAGACAAACTAATGCTTTATACAAGCATTCCCTTATACACACTACTTCTAATTTTAGATGTACTGTTATAGATAGAATTACTGGAGATAGGACTAACAAAACTGGTTGGCATTCTATACTAAATAATAAAGAAAAAGTAGATTATCAAGTTGGGTGGTTGGTTTCCATCTGGCTAAGTGAAAAGCTATAGTCAACCAATGAGCAGGACTTCTGTTTGGAACATGTTGTATAAAAAGGGCATCTGTAACTATGTGCTTTATGATTCACACTGATGAAGGCTATATTTTGCTTGCACCGAAACCGGTCTGTTTTGCCTAATTAATACATATTACACATGTTATATTAAAATTTAAGTCTTTTACACACATCACTGTGTGCTGGTCTTTTGATTTTCCATTGGACTGTTCACTTTTGGGGCTGTGCATTTGCCATACTTGCAAGGGTCTGTTTCATTCTTCGGTGAATTTACAATCACCGAATTAGTTGTCAAGGTTTTGCTTAAATAGGGTCATTGAGGAGCACTGCTTCACATGCAGTAGTAGCGTATTACAGAGGAGTGGCAATTGCTGGGAGATATAGCTGTCACCCCAGCATGTTCTGTTTATGTCACAGGCTAGGTTGAGATCCCTGGAGCAAGTTATTCATGTCCCATTTGATTTGCAGATGTCCAACACTTCCTGTAGAGCAGGGTCCAAGACTGCTCTGTAGGCTAGGCATTGGTCACCTCTCAGCAGCCTGCATTATACTAAGTACAGTGACATATCTTTCAGTCTTTCCATGTATGCCATGTTTTGGAGGCCATGGATTTTTCCATTTAGAAACCTCTATGTTTTTTCCAGTTGCTACAGGTGTCTGGTGAGGTACAGACAGATGGGACCACTGTACTCAATTAGTCCATAGGTTCATAGGTTCATACTAGGCTATCTACCCTAGGGCATTTATAAGCCTAGCCAAAGTGTGTTTGGCTTTCGCCACCCATTTTAAATTAATTTTGCTATGCCCTTTTTCGAGGTTAGTATACTGTGCCTCTGTCTAACAGTGACACAGAAGTCATACCCAGGGTAAACCTATGATCTCCCATCCACTCATCAAGATTCCTCTTGAAAAGAGTCAATGAGGGACTCTGCCTAACCTGGACTGGGATTTTATTCCAGAGAGAAGGGAGCCTCTGGGTTATGAATCTGTCTCTCCAGCATGTCCTATTTATTTCAGTGCTGCCAAAGGGGATGACTATACACTTTTTGGCATTTAGCTTGAGGCCATGGCTCTGGCACCAGTTGCCTGTTTCTATGAGGCCCTTTTGGAGGATGCTTGTGTTGGCTGGAGAGCAGATTATGGCGCCCAGTTTGCAGTCATCTGCGAATTTGGTCAGCCACAGTCCTTCCGTGTTGGCCTGTACCTCCGAGAAATATATACCGAACAAGAGAGGTCCCAGGACTGAGCCTTGTGAGATGCCACTTGTAACTGGTTTGGAGTCTGACATGGCTCCAGCAATTCTAACCATGTGGGTTCTGTCCTTGAGCCAGTTTGCAACCCATCTAGTGACATAGGGGTTTATATGTAAGCTGGTGAGCTTATCTATAATGCCCAAGTGGGGTATTGTATCGAAGGCTTTTGTGAGGTCCAGAAAGGCTGTGTGGACCACCTTCCCCTCATCAATGGCCTTGATGACTGTTTCAAAGAAATTGACCAGGTTTAAGAGGCAGGATCTGCCCTTAACAAAGCCGAACTGGGTAGGATCCAGTGTCTGTAGGTCCCCAATATCTTTATTTATGAGGTCCATGATGATCCTTTCCATAGCTTTGCAGACCAAGCTAGTCAGGCTTATGTGGTGATAGTTTCCAGGATCCGTTGAGGCACCGCCTTTGTGGAGATGGACCACTGTTGCTGTACGCCACTCTTTGGGTACATATCCTGTAGTAAGGCTGAGACTGAACAGTAGTTTTATTTTTGGGTTTAGCTCTTCTTGGAGTTCATGTAGGACACAGCCCGGGACACAGTCTGGTCCCATTGATGCTTTGGAGGGGGCGGCTCTTACCTGAGCATCTGAGATGTCAGGGGGGCAGCGCTCTGCTGGGATAGATATTTGCCCTTTTGGTGGGGAGGGGGGGAGTTTGCACTGAACCTGTCAGCTAGGATGTTGGCAATGTCTGTGGGTTCGATGTATTTTTTGTCATTTTGGACTAATTCTGAGCATATCTGGGAAATCCCACCCAGGTTCCTAACATAACTAAAGAAAGCCTTGTGATTATCCTTAGTGTCCTGTGCAATTTTTCTCTCCAAGCTGGCCTTAGACGATTTTATGAGTGCCCATAGTTTTTTGCTAATACTGATCAGAGATGCCTTCCCTTTTTGGGATTTTACTCTATCATGTAGTAGCTTCCTCCTTCTATTGTATAGTTTGTTTATGGCTGGGGTCTACCAGACAGGACGTCTGCCTTTGGAGGACTGGGTCTTGGTTTTAGTTGGGATTGCATGATCCATGCATTCCTGAAGCTGTTCATAGAATGCGTTTATAAAGGATTCTGCGGTCTGGGCCGTATTTTCCACAGGCTCGGGGGCTTTGAAGGATTCCACCTCGGTTTTGAGGAGTGTGAAATTTGCTTTAGAGAAGTTTTTCACTGTGGTTTTCTGGGCAGGGGGTGGGGCCGGGATGTGAATATCCAGTGAGATTAGTTTATGGTCTGATCTTACCAGTGAGGGATACACTTCTGGTCTGGAGCATAGAGTCCCCATGTTGATGATGATCTGGTTCAGTATGTTTTCCACTCTTGTGGGAGTGGTAACAAATTGTTCCATAGCATTTGAATTTATAAATTCTAGGAACCTTTGGGCTAGGGTGTTGGAGCTAGAGTAATGCTCCCAGTCTATGTTTGGGTAGTTGAAGTCACGCAATATAATAGTGTTTGGAGAGACCTTCATATTTTCCAGTGTTCTCAGAAAGGCCGAGTGGGGTTCCTGGGTTTGGGAGGGTGGTCTGTAGCAGGCTATAAACTGGAAGGCAGTTTTACCCACTGTTAGTTGCACATGGATAGTCTCCGATGCTGATAAGGGTAGACTACAGCAGAACTATGACCTCCCTGGTCTTGGATGTGATGGCTTTATTTATGAGGTGTGCAATGTAGAATGTGTGTTTCATCACTATGGACACATAGTGATTGAAGTGCAGATGCTACAAACATCTGTTCTCAAGTCTTACAACACTGTTTGAGCTTAAAGGGGTGTTTATGTATATCATAATTAGCAGGGGTACTTCATTGCCAAAGGGGACAATGATGCATTTGTTGCTTTAAGGTCCATGAGTTTGTCACTAATCATTTGTCTGTCTTAACCCCTTCTGTAATATGTTTAACCTAGTTGGATGGCTCTATATGACTGCTTTCAGTTGACAGTCATCTGCAAACTTGATAAGCCTCAGGCCATCTACCTTTGTCTGGACTTCAGAGAAATAGTTTCCAAACAGTTCTGAACCCAGCACAGATCCTTGTGGTATTCCACTGGCAAATGGTCTAGTGGTGGAGGTGGAGTCCCAAGCTTTGACAGTGTGCATTCTGTCTGTGAGTCAGTTGGCTATCTATTTAGTAATGCATGTGTTAATTCCCAAATGGGAGAGTTTCTCTATGATACCTGAACTAAATGGGGGATAGCAACAAAGGCCTTGGATAAATCAGCATAGCAGTAAGTCCTGTTATCCCTCATAAAGGTCTTTGGGGTCATTATCAAAGAAGTCCACTAGGTTTAATAAGCAAGATCTATCACTGACAAAACTAAAATGAGTCAGATCAAGTTTGTTAAAGGTCACCTATGTCCCTGTGGATGAGGTCCATGTTGATCCCTTTCCTATCCTTGCAGATAAGGCTTTTTAGGCTTATGGGTCAATAGTTATAGCTCTGCATGTTAAAAGATTGATGTACATTGCATATCACACAACATTTGATATTAATTTCTGTAGTGTAGGTGATATATGTGTGAAATAAATACTGAGAGAACAGGGTTGCAGTGCTTGGGGGGAGGCAACACATGACTGTATTCTCCAGCTGAGCAACATGAGCCTGCCGATTGAACTTACATTCATTAGAAGCCATGGAAAGAACAAAAAGAACAGAAGAGGATTATGCATACCAGTCTTGCCAATATTTACCTTTCTAAGTCTTACAAGTACTCTGTTATTGTCATACTTACACAGCTATGGGATGTCTGCAGTCTCAAACTCATGCAACCAGTGGTTCAGAGTATCCCTTTTTCTCCTGTGTAGGTCATTGAAATGATGCCTACATTGCTCTTCAGTGCATGGGTACCAGTGGCACTGGATACAGCCTGGGCCAAACTATTCCACACCTCAGACTTGTACTGGGAAGCAGAATAGTCAGCATGCAGAAGCCTTTGGCTGTGGTGCTTTACCAGGAGTCCAATAAATATCCTGGACTCCCAAGCACACTACATCAGTGCCCTAAACGTGGCACCTTCCTCTCCAACACCAGCTATATCTACCAGCCAAACAAGAACAATAGAAATGGATGCTTTCCTGCCAATTTCAGTTATGGCATTTACTGGTAGTGCACAAATCTGAACAATGCCAACCACGTTTGAGCAACGTTAAGCAGAGTGCAGCAGTGCCAAGCAGGGAGAAATTAAATAATTGAAATTGGAAGGTTAATCTGACACTTGGCCTTAGTTTAAGATGTGTCTACTGATGTAGCCTGGAAATATATATTGGAAATAGGAAGATAACTGTTAGGTGAATTAAGTCTGCAGACATGCAGTGGGTGCATAAATGTAATGACCTGACACATTCTTTCTGTTTTTATACACTGAGGAAAATTGATTTTTACAGTGTGGGATTCAAACCTAGGCATAAGGGTCAAAACGTTTTCTTCCACAGCATTAATTTTCCATCTTTTCTACAGAAAAAGTGCTGCTCAGACATAGTCAGGAATGATACATACATACTGGTGACAGTTTGAGCTATTACACATGTATGTGTTTGACCTGACAAGGTTATTGAATATAGATTCAGTTGTGTATGCATCTTAGGTAATTGTGAAGACCATGCAATTCCAGATAGCGGAAATATAGATACAGAAATATAGCAGACATTTTACCCTCAATCATACATCTGAAAACCCAATAATGGTGTCTCACCCCTCATACATATAATTCATATCAGCTCCACTATCTAAAGTGTTATAAGTG
The DNA here is from genome assembly GCF_019279795.1 of Protopterus annectens. Taxonomy (NCBI): domain Eukaryota; kingdom Metazoa; phylum Chordata; order Ceratodontiformes; family Protopteridae; genus Protopterus; species Protopterus annectens. The sequence continues at coordinate 1,974,983,967 of NC_056725.1, read as the reverse complement.
AGAGTGAATATAATGGGAAGTGGAACAACAGTAAAAGTGTATAGAATATCCTGTATTAGGGCCCGGGACCATAGGTATGGCAGTCCTACATTTACACCTGTTGCCACAAGAATGCTGAAATAACACTTGTGTATTTTTCAGTTCATTGCTATGAAATGCACTGTCACAACAGTAAAAAAGGTTGCACACCCTGTACTACAACCCATGACTATCTGTACTCCAGCCCTACAATTATGCCTGCTGCCACAGGACTAGTTACATGACACTCCCTAATTTCCTAATCATTCTTAAGATCTCTGAGTTAACTGCAGCACAATACCACTTAGCATGTTTGTGCAGTGCCCAACAGAATTAATTGAATGTATTCTGTTTCAGTTATTATCTGTCTGAGTCCTCTCTGCAGGTGTTCAATGGCTGTGCTGCTGGGGAACCTTGTTAACTGCCTTGTAACACCGCTATGCACAGTTGTGTGATGAAACGCAGAAATGGGAAAATGCATTGTTCTTGACCTTTGCCCTTTGCATACACCCTGTTTGCAGGTGTCCTGCATGAGTTGTCTGGTTCCTGGGTGGGCAACTGGTCCGGTTTGTGCTCTGCTACACTTCATGCAAACAAGATAAGCACAACAAACCCGACACTCATTTTCTCCATTTCCCTTGTTTGCACTAAGTTATGTATCGTGCAAGGAATGCCCCCCCTAAAAAAAATCAAGAAGAAAAAGAAAAAAAAAAGGGAAAAAAGGAAAAGTAGTTGAAATGAGGAAAAACAATCTATGACATAAACACTACAAAACGTTAGTACACATGAAACAGTTCTAAATAGGTCTGGATTTGAACTCTCACTCCAATGAACCTTCAGAACATAGTAAGGGTGCCTATCCTTCTTTGCTGCACAGCTTTGTAGCTAGGACCTAAAATCATTCTGAATACAGTCAAATACAATATCATCTACAGTAATATGAAGCCATACATCTGTTACTTGTGCATTTATTATATATTGTGCTAATCTGGCAAGTAATCTGAGACATGCAGTCTCTAGCCATTCTATATCATTGCCCTTAAAATCTTCTCCTTCTTCTTCTTCTTCTTTCGGCTGCTCCCATTAGGGCTCACCACAGCAGATCAACTGTTTCTATTTCTTCCTGTCCTCTGCATCTTGCTCTGTCACACCAACCATCTGCATGTCCTCTCTCACCACATACATAATCCTCACGATTCCTCTGTCCTCCCTATCATTCACACACTTATATTCTGTCCTAGTCATGCTGACCTTCATTCCTCTTCTCTCTAGACCATACCTCCACCTCTACAGGTTCTCCTCCACATGTTCCCTACTCTCACTATAGATCACAATGTCATCTGCAAACATCATAGTCCATGATGACTCCTGTCTGATCTCGTCTGTCAACCTGTCCATCACCATTGCAAAGAAGAAAGGGCTCAGAGCTGATCCTTGATGTAATCCCACCTCCACCTTAAATGCATCTGTCACTCCCACTGCAGACCTCACTGCTGTCACACCACCCTCATACATATCCTGTACCACTCTTACATACTTCTCTGACACTCCCAACTTCCTCATACAATACCACAACTCCTCTCTAGGCACCCTGTCATATGCTTTCTCTAAATCCACAAAGACACAATGCAACTCCTTCTGACCTTCTCTGTACTTCTCCATCAACACTCTCAGAGCAAACATCGCATCTGTGGTGCTCTTTCCTGGCATGAAACCATATTGCTGATCGCTAATCATTGCCTCCCTTCTTAACCTAGCTTCCACTTCTCTTTCCCATAACTTCATGCTATGACTGATCAGTTTAATCCCTCTGTAGTTACTGCAACTCTGCACATCACCCTTATTCTTAAAAATCGGTACCAAAACACTTTTTCTCCATTTCTTAGGCATCCTCTCACTTTCCAAGATTTCATTAAACAATCTACATTGCCCTTAAAATGTGTGAGGATATTAAGTGGCAATAATATAATATGAAGTTGTCAACAAATGAAGGGTAGTTTAAATGTTAATGAACACAACCTGTGAATTGTGTGTTGCTTACTTACATTTCCAATCTTGACAAAATTATATCTAATACTTTGTAAGTCTAAGCTGACACACCCACTGGATGTAGGCCAGTCTGCATTGCTGTTGTGTGTTCCTTCTCCCTACCAGTAATCATTCAAAGTTGAAATTCATTAAAAACAAACACCGAGGGAGCGCCTGCAGTATGTTTACATCAGATACATGGAGCCAAGTATGTGGGAATCAGCAATTCTAATGAGTTCACATCTCATTTGTATCTTCACTGTACTGAAAGGCCTGAATCTACACCATAAAAAGGCAGCCATGTAGCTAGGGAAACTGAGGGTGAAGAGACTTGCTTATGTGGAGAACACAGAAAAGAGGATATTACTTTGGGGTATATCTGCACAGAGGATTACTAAACTGGAGAAGTTATGCTAGATTTTGTCAGCTACATACTGCATATGTTGAAATATAATTAAGAAAAACCTGTATAACAGTTTAATATATATATTTTGATTAGCAAAGGCTTTTACACTTTTATCTGTATGCATTAGTTAGAAGTGTACTGATGGAATGGGCATATTTGTCATGGCATTTGACAAGTATCGGTGACTGACAATACCTTAACATGGAATGCTAAAAGTGCTATCAAATAAACTGTCTCTGAAAACAAATCTACAGATGTATGCAGCATTTTTAGCATTTCAAAGATGGTTTTGTTAGCAAAATGTGTAATTTGCCTGTTCTTTTGGGGGTAGGAAGCAAAGCTGCATTTCTTTTATGGCACAAACAAAGATATGTTGCTATTGTTACTCGCCTTTTTTGCATCCAGTCTGTTGTTCATATTTCAAATCTCTTGACTGTTTTATACTTCTTCAGTGAGTAATACTGAAATCCTACCTTTTCTATTTTATCTGTGAATAGTTATTTTGTAGTTATGTGATACTTATGTGTATTATCCTTCTGTTGATATTTAGGACACCTAGGATTATGCCACCCGGGTGTCTCAATAATGAAAATCCACCCTTCAATGATCCTGAGAATCAGGTCATTGTTGAAGCTTTTAGATGACATGGTGCCTTTCTGCTTGAAAGGGAATGTGGAGATATGTCAGGCAAAACGCAGATTTGGCAGCAGATCATCATAGATATTAATGCAGTGGGTAGCTACAGCAGGACATATGACCAGGTGCACCATAGGGCCACTGACATGATCTCTTCTGCACGGTGGAGACCAGCTGCAGTGCGCCATGATTGGATGACTACCAGGGGGTTTACTGCTACAGACCCACTGCTAACAGCAACTGAAGAATTCATGTCCACTATCAGGGATCCAGACATCTCCCACAAAAGTGCAGAACAGCATGTCCTTGACATTGGTGGTACTACTTCAGGGACAGCAAGCATTTTCCAGGAGGAGCTTCCAGGTATACTTTTGTATCTCAATTGTTAAATACAGTTATATAGTAAAACAATTTAAATCAATACATTAATTCTGTTTCATATGTCATTTGGCTGTACAAGAGTGGGGGACGATACACACAAGTGTATTACATCTTTATCAGGAGGTCCAGTCTGAAGGAGATTGGAGATTGTAAAGTGGTGACAGAAGAAAGCATAGTTAGGCAGCATAGGATGGTGATCTGTAGGATGATGTTGGTCATCAAGAAGAGGAGGAGTAGTGTGAGGGCAGCACCAAGGATCAAATGGTGGAAGCTGAAAAAGGATGATTGTGAGGTGGAGTTCAGAGAAAAGTTAAGACGGGGACTGGGTGGCAGTGAAGAGTTACCAAATAGCTGGGTAACAACAGCAGAGCTGGTAAGGGTGACAGCTCGAAAGGTGCTTGGTGTGACATCTGGACAGAGGAAGGAGTATAAGGACACCTGGTGTTGGAATGAGGAAGTACAGAGAGTATACAGAGGAAGAAGTTGGGAAAGAAGAAGTCGTATTGTCATAGAGATGAAGAAAGTAAACAGGAGTATAAGGAGAGATGCGTATTATGAAGAGAGGAGTGGGGAAGGCCAAGGATAAGGCGTATGGCAAGTTGTATGAAAGGTTGGACACTAAGGAGGGAGAAAAGGACATGTACTGATTGTCCAGACAGAGCGACCAAGCTGAGAAAGATGTGCAGCAGATAAGGATGATAAAGGATAATAAGGGAAATGTATTCACAAAGGAAGAGAGTGTAAGTAGATGGACTGAGAAGTTTGAGGGGCTGATGAATGAAGAGAATGAGAGAGAGAAGGTTGGAAGATGTAGGGATAGTGAATCAGAAGTGCAACAGCTTAGCAAGGAAGAAGTAAGGACAGCTATGAAGAGGATGAAGACCAGAAAGGCTGTTGGCCCATATGACATACCTGTGGAAGCATGGAGGTGTTTATGAAAGATGGCAGTGGAGTTTTCAACCAGATTGTTTAATGAAGTCTTGGAAAATGACAGGATGCCTGAGGAGTAGAGAAGAAGTGTTTGCTACCAATTTTTAAGAATAAAGGTGATGTGCAGAACTGTAGTAAATACAGAGGGATAAAACTGATCATTCACAGCATGAAATTATGGGAAAGAGTAGCAGAAGCTAGGATAAGAATGGAGATGATGTTTTGTGAGCAGCAGTATGGTTTCATGCTGGGAAAGAGCACTACAGATGCAATGTTTGCTCTGAGGGTGTTGATGGGGAAGTATAGAGAAGGTCAGAAGGAGCTAAATTGTGTCTTTGTGGAAGAGAAAGCATATGATAAGGTGCCTAGGGAGGAGTTTTGGAATTGTATGAGGACGTCGGAAGTGGCAGAGAAGTATGTAAGAGTGGTACAGGATATGTACGAGGGTAATGTGACAGTGGTGATGTCTGCTGTATGAGTGATGGATGCATTCATGGTGGAGGAGGGATTACATCAAGGACCACCTCTGAGCCCCATTCTTATTTGCATTGGTGATGGACAGGTTGACAGACGAGATCAGACAGGAGTCCCTATGTAGTAGGATATTTGTGGATGACATTGTGATGCATAGTGAGAGTAGGGAACAGGTTGAGAAGACCCTGAAGAGGTCGAGATATGCTTTAGAGAGGAGAATAATGAACATTAGCAGGACTGAGACAACATATGTGTATGACTGACAGGGAGGATAGAGGAATGGTGAGCATATAGGTAGCAGAGTTGGCAAAGATGAATGAGTTTGAATACTTGAGATCAACAGTTCAGAGTAATGGTGAGAGTGGAAGGGAGGTGAGGAAGAGAGTGCAGGGGTGGTGGAGTTGGTGAAGAATGTCAGGAGTGATTTGTGACAGATATGTACCAGTAAGAGTGAAAGAGAAGGTCTACAAGAGGGAAGTGAGACCAGCTATGTTATATAGGTTGGAGATGGTGACACTGATGAAAAGACAGGAGTCAGAGCTGGAGGTGGCAGAGTTAAAGATGTTAAGATTTCCATTAGGTTTGATGAGGATGGAGAGGATTAGGAGTCAGTATATTAGAGGGTCAGCTCAGGATGGACAGTTTAGTGACAAAGCCAGAGAGGTGAGATTTTATTTATTTATTTATTTTACTTATTTATTTAACATTTGTTTGCATTGGTTTAGATATGTGCTGAGAAGGGATGTTGGGTATATTGGGAGCAGGATACTAAGGATGGAACTGCCAGGTATGAGGAAAAGGGGAAGGCCTAAGATAAGGTTTATGGATGTGGTGAGAGAGGATATGCAGGTTGTTGGTGTAATAGAGCAAGATGCAGAAGACAGGGAAAAATGGAAACAGATGATCCACTGTGACGACCCCTAATGGGAGCAGCCAGCAGTAAAGAAGACATTAGTTCTGTTTCTCAAGAAATTTCTTTTGGGAGGGGGATTGAAGATTACTACAGTTAACAACACATTCTGATTGATTACACATAGGCTTAGGTTGGAGTTGTCATCCGAGTTCTTGTTGAAAGTATAGTTAATGGACCTAAAAAGGGGAAAAAGTATTACCCACTGTTATTGTTAATTGTAATGATGTTGTCTTTGTCTTTTGCTTAACTTCTTACAGGACCATCTGGCATACAGACAATACCATCATCTGCACTTGGTAAGCCAAACATTTTTATATCAGTACTGATGAGCCATTCAAAGAAATATTTTAATGTGTGATGTTGATGCTAGGACTGTTTTGTGTATTGCTGTCCTGTCTAATAGCGGCAGCACTGTTATTTTGTTAGCATATATTGGACTATAGTACTGTAGGTATTAATTGTTCCTGTGTTTGCTACTTATAATCACAGGTGATCCTGACAGTGGAAGTGTGGGACTTATACCACCTGCTGTCCGAGTATCAGTAGACTCTGATGGTGATGGTGGACAAACAGAGGCACAGTGGGGTGGGGTGCAGAGGTTGAATCTGACACTGAGGTTGACATGCAGCCATCCCCTGAAATTCTATCAGACACAGCCTGCAGGCCTATGCCTACCCATTCCAGTGAGCCCACAGATATTGGACAGATGGAGGGCGAGACAATCAATCAGGAAAGTGTGGTCACTGTGTCTTCAATGCCTGTTGACTGTGGCCATAGCTAAAATGTGAGTGAGGTGCCACACAGGAGGGGTTCTTAGGGGTGCTCAGAGGAGGGCTGCCGTCCTTCCTCCACCTTATCCAGCTTTTCTTCCTGTGCCACTCAATGTATGTTTAAGGCCATCATGGATTCACAGGCACGTTCCCATAGGTGCTCCCAACAAATGCTTAGGGTTGAGACGTGGAACAGGCTGACATGCATGACTGCCTCCACTGTGTTGATGATTTAATGAATCAGATGAATGACACATTGGAACAAGTGGTGTCTGTGATGGAACATTTACTGGGAGGGGGATGGCATTCTTGTAGGTGTAGGTCAGCCACATCATCTGATGTTAGCCAACATGGCTATGCCCAGTCACATTCCCATAGTGGCAGTACTTCCACTGCTCTGTCAGTGGGTGAGCTCTTCACACACAGATGTGACAGGTCATGGGGGTCATGGTCCTGGGTGTACTCGTAGGGGAGCTCATCCAGCAGACATCAGTAACTTTCAGGTAGCAGCAGTGCATCTGACCATGGAGGTGGACTTGCCAGTGCAACTCTGGCAGAGCCAGTTCTCATGGTCAAGGACGACAACAATGAACTGCCACCTCTACCATGCATGGCTCACACCTGTCTGACATACCAAGATGTAGAGCTAGTGCAGAGCTTGGCTGTGTTCATGCAGACACTAACAAAATCAGTTTCACCTAGAGGACCCATACAGACATGCACACAGCAGTTACATGGTTCAGCTGTGCAGCTTAAAACTAATCTTCTCTCACTGGCCATTTGTTGCTTTATCCAAATGTCTGCCTGCTTCTCTTTCTTACTATCACACACTCAGTGACCTTTTGTGTCAGCATAGACTTCCTGATCCTAATTCGTCCTATCCTGCAAATTCTCATTTCTGTAATACTTTCCGATTTCCTTATCCATCTTTTGGAATAAGTCTCTTGGATACCTGGCTTTGCATTAAACATTGGAAGAGCTAATATCTCTAATGCACTGGATGGTGCAGTGGTGCAGCAGTAATATTGTCACCTCACAGCAAGAGATTTCCAGTTCGATTCTCTACTGGAGTGCTTTCTGTGTGGAGTCTGCATGTCTTCCCTGTGTTCATGTGGGTTTTTTCTGGGTACTCCAGTTTCCTCCCACATTCAAAAAAACATGTATCTGAAGCATTTCTCCCAAGGCCTCTGCTGAAAATTGGCTACGTTCCAAGTCGGACTTTCCTGGTTAACTAAAATAAATAAATAATTTGACATTTCAAGTGTGTAGATTCATTTTTGTACTTGTCAAAATCATTTTTCCTACAACATTTGAAATAACAGACAAATAAAAATCAAGTACTATTTTTAGCTAAAAAATACAGTCCAGAAAGACATTTCACTAAGACAGATGCCATCAAAACTAATTCAACCACACACACACACAAACACACACACACACACACACACACACACACACACACACACACACACACACACACACACACACACACACACACACACACACGCACACACGCACACACACACACACGCACACACGCACACACATGCGCACAAACAGACCACAACACTGGAACTGAAGTCAAAGGTTTTATTCACATTGAAAAATATTCTGGAACATTTCATGCTTCATTAGTTTTAAAAACCCATTAAAATCCTTTGCACTGTATAAACAGACCACTCTTTATTTCACAGCAAACAGATAAATGTAATCACACATTCAGCTTTAGAGTAAGATCAAAGTTATTTTTCAAACCAAGAAATCTCTGGGCCTGTTGCCTTATCTGTGACACACATTCACATTTTATTTTTAGTGAATTCAAATAGTGGACTTTTTAAAGTATCCATTGTTCTAATATTGGTTTGTGTAATTACTGTTCAGTTATGCAACTCTTCTGTCCCAAATGGACAATTTTCAACTTGAAAAATAGTATTTGACACAGACAAATATATTTGGCATTGTTTCTATTACTGCAAGAACAATGCTTCATCATTTTTTAACTTTTCCCTTTCTTCTCTGTTGATGTGACTGCAATGTTAGTGAATACAATTTCGGAAACTTGGGAGGATGCTGCCATGCAAAATACACTTTTTCCCAGCTTATTGAAGCTACAATTCATTACGTTCATCAGGTTTCAGCTTTGTCCAGATATTAATTAATAAATCATGATGGAATCCTTGGAATTAAAATCTGTATGCAAACTTGAAAATATAGTATATGTCCAGCACTATTAATTACATGTCTATCTAAATGTCTTTTATATTTGCTTCAAACATATCAAAAACATGGTCACAAATTTATTTCATGAAGCATGTGTGTTTTACAAGTGCAAAATATGTTACATGTGTAAGTAACTATGTTAACTACTGACGTTATATACCCACTTTGTAACTGGGTATAAGCACGTATCCAGTTTGCTTTGTAAAGTTTCACTGATTACATTGCTCAGTACAACACTTGACAGTACAATTCTCACTTATAATTTAAAAATGAGCAAAAAGAAGTACTAAAAAGAGATCACGCAGTTTCAGGTGGCATTATTTATAAAGCAGAATTTATTTATAAAACAACAAGCGCTATAGCTGACAAGTTACTATACTCTAGTGCAAAGCCACAGCAAAAGGAATTCTGTATTTGACTCAAATTAATGTATCATTGTGGGCATTGCACTCAACATGAGTTTAGATGGACCACTTTGTTTCTATTTTTGCTGGCTAAGATAAATTACAATGCAATGATTATATTTTAGAAGATATCTGACACAGGAAGCTAACAAGACAGAAAGAAGTATACTGTCCATTACTTCATCAGTTATTTTGTTGAAGCTGAACTTCAGATTCAGAACTTCTTATATGGAGGACAAAATCCTCATACTCTTAGCCATGTGTAACATTTAAGTCAAATAACTACCACTAATGTTGCCAGACCTGACAGGTAAGCTGTAAATACATTCACTGAGTCTTCTTAATACATTGCTCATGAATGAATGGGATTCAGTGAGAAAGCTGTTAAAGACATACAGATACTTACAATGAGTTATATAAGCAGTGCATGTTGTAAACAGCAAAAGCTTGATGTGCTTGCAGAGAGGGTTGGGCCTGTAACTGTCCAAATTTTACCCATTACAAAACTCTGTAAGCTCTTAAGCATCTTTCTCTTAAATAGTAAGAAGTATCCTTCCCACAACGTCAATTCTTCCTTTTTGTCAGTGGATTATAATTGCCAGCTATCTTATTGCATTGATCATTTAGCCGAGAAGCAGCCAGCCCATGGAATCTAAGGGAAGATAAGTTTGTAGTAGCTTTACTTCTAAAATTGCTTCTTCTATGATATTCTTTAGAACAAGTAAAACAAAAGAACCAGATAACACAGCACTGTATAAAACACTTGTTTAATCCAAAAAATAAAAACAGTAAACAAAATATAACAGATGAACACTTTCACACCAAAGGTACTTCATCAGATCTCATTCCATAGAACACATCCAAAGTAGAGGAATCTCTTCAGCCTGTCAGGGTGGATGAAAGTGATTCAGTAGCACTTGCTGTATAGGCACATATTTTGTGAAAGGTATAGAGGCACATTCATTACCTCATCTTAACTCGGGGTCCTTGCAGATGGCAGGAGAATTGCTCCAGGTAGTTCTAGAGGCCAATATGTTGTCCATGAGATGTCTGAATAAGAGTTAAATTTGATAACCATGACACAACGACTTTGGGTAGCTTAGGGATCACTGACCCCTTTCCAAGTGACTACAGATAACTTCTGGCAGGTTAAAGAACTGCAGAATAAGATGCACATACAAGGTTTTAGTTTCTGTTCTCATCATTTTCTAGAAAACATATTCAGCAAGAAGCTGTTTATCTTGGCTTTTTCAGACCTATACCTGTTCATCCAATACCTGATTTTTTTGAGAATCGTGTTTATTTGTACATCTTTTTCTGGGTGTGTATTTCATGAAAATAATGAACTAGTGTGTAGAGCATCTCTCCATTTCTGTTGAGTCTTGATTGTCTTCTTGTTGGAACTGCAGTTATGTCCTTTGAAGTCAGACTAGATATCTACTCATTTTGCAGGGCTGTTATGCATGACTAACAGAGATCACCCTTGCTGTCAAGCACGCTGGGTATATTCTTGAAGATGTAGAGCACCATAAGCCAGACAGTCAAGTAATGCATCATACTTGAAAGGTAACTGCTTAATAAACTTCTAATGTGCAATGGTTTTACCACTCAGTGAAAGTTATATGTGCACTGCAATTCTACAATTTTTTTTTATTTATGTGTTTGTTTTGTGGAGGTTTAATATCTAAATAAAATTACCTTCATTCCAAATACAAAGGAGTCTTCCTCTAAAATTGTAAATGTTCCTCTAGTCCCCTTGTACTAGCAGTACAACACTCAGGACTATGAGCTTGTAATGAGCTTCATCTTCTGTGGTGGCGAGTCTGACACCCCCATTCTCCTCATACGTATTTGTTATGCAGAGGCATGTTCTCTCAATCTCTCTCTCTCTGGAAAAGCAGGCACTTATGCTGAATGTTTCTTATCTGGATAACAATGAAATAAAAAAGAACACATACAAACATATATATTTGCACTGCTGTGTTACTCACTGAAGTCATACAACATTCCATTTTTCAAGCAGATACATTGGATGGTACAACATGCATATTTGCCATCATCTATAAAAAAAAAAAACAGTCAAAATACTGAGCCACACACCAGACTGGAGGCAGAACAAATTAATCCACAACATCTTAGTTTGATGCATTCATCCTTAAAACAGACTTAGTCAGAAATGAAACAATTCCCAAACACATGCACCCCATGTACTCATACTTGACTCTAAAGCAATTATATAATTTCAATCATTTCATTTAAAAGAGTAAAGAGTAAAAAACTTTGAAATGCTAGCAAACAATCATCAACACCACACTTTTATAGATATTTAATTCAAAAACATAAATACTAAAATAAATATAAATATGTTGTTAGAAAAATGTGTATTTGAATACATGAGAAATGCTAGTTTAAAAGCAAAGTAATATATAATGCATTTTATTCTATTAATCATATAGTAGTAAAATTAATTCATGTCTAAATGTGAAGTAGTTTTGAAAATGCAGTGTGGCTTGAAGCAAAAGCTGATCCCTGACCCTGACAGAATGCTAGCTTAGCAAGTTTTAATGTTTATGCTTTTCACAAGTGATTATCTGCTGGGTCAGGAAATTAAATGTGTGAAATAATGAAATCTTCTGCTCTTTCCTGTCGGAATGAGATGGCCTTGTATATGTGTTACTTAGATATCATGCAGCTGTGTGAGAAAGTGTAACAGAACAAAGACATGCATTAAAAGACTGAAGCTGCTATTGTATTCGAACTGTTATGAAACCTGGAATAAGTAACTTTACAGAAAGACATTATGACTGACCAGCAGGATAGCAAGGCCATATTGTATCTAAAGGAAAGGGTTTTTTTAAATGTACAGCATCAGCAAAATTAATGAATGAAGAATTGTAAGCTAAAGTGATGTAGATGCCCTGTGACATATCACATCAGTAAGGTGGGCATAGCTTAAATGTTAAACCTATATAAGATTGTGTGCTTCCTGTTTCATGTCAGACAAAATTCTGTACTTGTATGGTTTTTTGCCTCCTGGTGTACACTAGCAAACTTTTGAATCTGAACCTCTGGTGTATTGAATTCTTAATTTTATTTAACAGTTTGGTCCTTCGAGCAGGATTTCCCTTGGTAAGCTGCAGATCAGAGCATATCGGTGGTCGAATACTGCGCAGGAGAAGTTACCGAAATGGTTCTTCTTGAGTGAAAAGACCTCCGACTGAACTGTCGTGTGTAAAGAGGCTGGCCACTTTCTGATCTGTGGCTGAAGAGCAGAATTTGAATGATTTTCAATACCGGAGGCTCAGGTAGGATGAATTTGCCTTTTTTCTGTTTTAGATCAGGGACTAGGTTTCAGTATATTGTTGTCAAGATTTGTTTTTGCAGATCAGGGACAAAAGGAAGTACTGTATAATTGGTCATAGATCAGGGTAACAGAATAAGGTAGGCAGTTATTTTAGATAAACTGTAAACAGGAACTAAGAAATTGATATCACGTGATAAAAAAGGGTTACGTAACATTTTCTTTGACATGGGTAATCAGTGCACTAAAACCTCGCGAGATCCGCCCCTAACCGAAGACGCAAAGTACATGCAATTACAGCGTTCTGATAATGTTAGGTATTATACAAAATGGGTTAGCAAATATGAATTTGATGGTAAACTAGATAAACCTTCACTAGTTAAACTCCTTAAATAGCTTAAATCTGATGCAGGAGGTCAGGCAAAAAAGCAACGCCAACTAGGCATACCTCAAGCACACAGGTGGATTGAGGAAGCAAATCGTAGAGAACAGAAGCTTAAAAATTCAAAAACATTATTTTTAGACAAAGAGGATAATAACTTGGTAATAGTGACAGCTCCTCCTCCTCCTCCCTTACCCCCTCCCTTACCCTTTTCAGGATATGAAGTGAGTGGACAGGCTGGTCCGCATCCGCGTTATCCTGAAGTTTCAGTAAGACCAAAACCATTTGTTAGAGATCCTATTGAGACTAGGTCCCGAACACGTAAAACACATAGGGACACAGAATCATATCAAATAGAGAGAAATGTACAGGATGAGAGTGAGGAAGAAATATGCCCACTTATAGAAGTTCCAAATCCTCAGGCAGGACAGGAAGGGCAAGACCCAACACTCTTAGTATATAGACCATGGACACCGGAAGACATCCGGAAGGCTACTGAGGGAATCCCCCATCCGAAAGTTAATTTTATGAAATTTTTAGAAGATTTACAAGGCATGAGGTTAAGTTACCACTTGAATGGGGAAGAAGTAGAAAAAGTAGTAAGACAAATTATAGGTCCGGATTGGCACATGATTTGTGGCATCTGGAATCCTTGTAATGCAGAGCTTAGACCACTCCCACATAGTGAAGCAGAGTTAGACAACAGAGTGAAAGGTCTGACAGACTGAATCTCTGAGAAATGGAAACCTAGAGCAGACTGGACTTGCATTAATCAATGCATACAACAGGAAAATGAGACAATAGATGGATATTATGCTAGATTATTAGAATGTTTTAATAATCATAGCGGTATGTTGGTTCCTGAGAATCAAACAAATGATTCCACATATGAACAACAATTAAAAAATGCATTTTTGAAAGGTTGCATTGCACCTATTAGTAGCTTCATTACGAAGCATATGATGGATCATCGAACAGGGAGGCTACAAGCCTTACTCGAATACGCTAGACATGCTGAGAGACATTTTAATAGTAAAAAGAAAAAGAAGGCGCAAGTCTTCACTGCTGAAGACGGAGCTGAAGTATTTGTATTACAGTCAGGTAAAAAGGGCAAGAAAAATACCCAGGGAAACAAACAGTCTGACAAACGATCAGAAGATTTTGAAGAGAGGAAAAAGAGAGGTGAATGCTTCAAGTGCAGAAAAAAAGGACATCTAGCAAGGGATTGTAGGCAAAACAAAAAGATAATCACAGAAGATAAGGGAGATGAGGACTGACTACATGATAGTGAGGATACATCAAGTGAAAGTCAGAAATCATCAGGAAAAGTTAAGAAACAAAAAGCAAATGTAAATGTGATAGAAGGAGTAGAGGAAGTGCAAATAGATATGGAGGATGAAGAAAGTGAAATTTTGGACTTAGCAGTATTGAGCTTAGAGCTCTACTTAGCGGATACGAAACCGGAAGTTACACTTCTGGTGGAAGGAAGGGAAGTCAAATTCCTGTGTGACTCAGGAGCATCACGGACTTTGATACACCCCTCCAAGTTACCAGAACATTCCGAATCACCTGATTATATACTAGTAAAAGCCGCAAATGGACAGCAATACAGGGAACCACTTTCCCATGATATAGCAATAACTGACCCTGTTTCAGGTATGACCCAGTGAAGTAAAATAGTTGTTTCTGCAAAGTGTCCAGTAAACCTATTGGGCAGGGACCTTATGCAGATATTTTGCATAGCAGTAGTTCCAACTGTACAAGGTATGGAGGCACAGAGACAAATGGATACCTTTGTAGTGCGAACGGAGGGTGAAACTTTTTACTGGTACAGCCAGGACCTAGTCACGACTGGTACAGGGGCAGTAACCGAGGAGCTGATGAATGTAGCCATCAGTAAAGCCCCCTCCCTTGACACTGATCGACAGCATTTGTTACACTGTACTCTATACTACTGTACTACACCAGGACCTGATAGAGAATATGAGCAAGAATTGTTTAGAAATCATGCAACTAGATTGTTTTTGCGTACTTTGTACTGGGATGCTGAGGGGAACAGTGTAGTTAGCTGTTCGTTACCTCAAGAATTCCTTGCATTGTATAGATCAAATCGGCTACCACATGTCAGCTTGACAAAGAACAAAAGTGTCAAATGGGCAGATTTAGGAGAAAAAGTAACAAGATGGGAGAAACAGACTGATTTAGAACTGTCAGAACAAGGGATACAAAAACAAAAACTGAATTAGTTAACACAGACACATACAGCTGTACACTTGCAATCTAGCGAGGACAGCTGATTAGCATTTTTATTAGAAGAAGAAGAAAAGACCTTATGTGAAATTCCAAAAACTCTCTGGTCAACAGGCAAGTCAGATGTAGGACTTATTCAAACAGCAGGACCAGTTACAATAACCCCAACGTCAGCTTTTAGACCACAGAAAAGACAATACCCTTTGAGAAAGGATGCAGAAATAGGAATTAAACCTATAATAGCAGCATTACTCAAAAGAGTACTGGTAGAATCTCCTGATTCACCATGTAATACACCCCTATTTCCTGTTAAAAAAGCAAACGGGGAATGGCGGATGGTACAAGATTTACAAGCTGTAAACAATGCAGTAATACCTAGAGCACCTACGGTGCCAGACCCACATACCTTGTTAAACGATTTAGAACCACAACAGAAGTATTTCTCTGTGGTAGATATTAGCAATGCTTTCTTTTCAATACATATACATCCTGATAGTCAATATTCGTTTGCATTTACATTTCAGGGTAGAAGGTATACGTATACTCGACTACCACAGGGATATTGTGAGTGCCCAACAATATTTGCACAAGAAATGGCTAGCAACCTGGCAGGATTTACCCCATCGGGAGGTAGTCAAATTCTACTTTACGTAGATGACATCTTGCTAGCAGCCCCCACCCAGCAACAGTGCAGGGAGGATACTGTAGCATTATTGAAATGTTTAGCAACACAATGACACAAAGTAAACAAAAGTAAGTTACAACTTTGGAGAAAACAAGTTAGATACCTAGGATATGTAATATCCAATGAAGGTAGAATACTAGATGAGGAAAGAAAAACAGCGATTTTGCAAGCACCCAAACCAACAACCAAGAAAGAAATTATGTTTTTCTTAGGTACAACTAATTTTTGTCGGAGCTGGATACCAAATTATGCTTTGGAATCTGCTCCACTGACTGACTTGATATATAAGACACCAATGGCAGCACAAGATATTTTACAATGGACAACTGAAGCAGAAACGGCTTTCTGCAGGTTGAAGCAGTTAATAGCTTCTTCATTAGTTTTAGGACTTCCAAATTATCACAAACGGTTCATTCAGACCGTAGATTGTAAGCAAGGATATATGACATCAGTATTGACGCAACAACATGGGGACAAGCAACGCCCCATAGCCTACTATTCATCACAGTTAGACCCAGTGGCGCGATCTTTGCCTCACTGTGTACAAGCAGTAGTTGCAGCCACAATGGCAGTACAGGCTTCGGCCTCAGTGGTGTTATTCCACCCTCTCACATTGAGAGTGCCTCATGAAGTTGCAATAATTTTACTGCAAGAGAAAGTGGCATACCTTTCTCCTGCTAGACATCTTTCATGTATGACTATACTGCTGAGCCAACCTCATATGACAATTGAACGATGTACGACATTGAATCCATCAACATTACTTCCAACTCCTGTGGAGGGCACACCACACAGCTGCCTACAGGAAATTGAACAGTTAACTTTACCTAGACAAGATCTTACAGATATGCCCTTGGATAATGCCGAGGTGACATATTACGTGGACGGCTCATGCAGGACGGGTCCTACAGGGAAGAATCTGGTAGGGTATGCAGTAGTTACAGACACTGAAATTTTAGAAGCTCAATCCTTACCACACAACTTATCTGCACAAGCAGCGGAATTGATAGCTTTGACAAGGGCATGTACTTTAGCAAAAAATAAAAGTGTGAACATATATACTGATAGTCAGTATGCTTTTTCTACAGTACATGTATTTGCACAACAATGGAAAAATAAAGGAATGATAACATCTAGTAGAAAACCTATTAATCATGTGCAATTTATTTTGGAGTTATTAGAATCTATTCAGTTACCTACCAAAGTAGCTATTTGTAAATGTGTAGCTCATACAAAACAGCAGGATAAGATTTCGAAAGGCAATGCACGAGCCGATGCAGCTGCAAAGCAAGCAGCCTCAGACTCAGAAACTTTACTTTTAAATGATTGCCTTTTCTGCATTTCTGTGTGTTTCTATTTAAAAACAAAACAAAAAAAAATATTCCTTGTTTTCCTGCCTCTCCTAAACTAGTTAGACCAGTTTACAGGCCTTGCTGTATCCTGAGCTGTGTTGTAGTTCCTGTGTTGTCCATTGCCTTACTTGGATAGAAGGAAGTTTCTTAGCTCACTAGTGGGAGTGGGGAGCCTTGAATAGCCTACCTGTCCTTGAGGGAAGTGACCTCAGCACAAGAAACTGTAGTAATTTGTCATTTTGGACCACTTCTAGCTCTTTTGAAGTTCCCTGGTTAAAATCTGCCTCTGGCATTTTTTTGAAGCCATATTGCTCAGACACAGCTCCACGTGGTCCTGTTGAGTCTTCCTGGCTACAGAGAACTGAAAAAAAAGCGACTGCTTTCCTGATTAAGTATCCTGCTATTTTTTATATTTGTTTTACCTTCTACTGCTTACCTAGAGCAAGCTTTAACTGTTTTCATAGTTATTTACTGCATTTTTTATTATCTGCACTTAAAAGTACATTTTAGTCGAAATTAGTCTAATTCAAGTCAAAAAGTGTTTGTTTGCTGTTTAATTTAACTGTTTGGCTGCCCACTAAAATCTGCTCTTAATTTTTTCCCTTAGAACTGCTCTACTTGTAATCTAAACAGTCTATTCTCTATCTGTAAAGCTCAGCACTTGTTCCTAAAGCATTTTTTAGTCAGGTAAAGCACTTCTATATTATACAAAGTACTTCACTAGCTTAAAACCGCCTTGAGTACCCACTTCCCTATAGGTCCTTTCTGACTCAGTTACACAGCAAACTTTTTTCATTTCTTCTAGCATGTCAAAGGGTCAGTTGCTAGCGTCCTCTCCTGCTCAGCTGGTGAATCTGGGAATATTGAGGCAATGTTACAATTGCCTCACGTACACAGACAACCCTCTCCTCCTCCCACAAAACACAAATACATGCTAGAGATGAAACTATATAGTCAAACTGGAGGCTGAGCTCTCTCAACTCGGGACTGGCAAAACCAGACAGGAGGAGAAGGTAACCACACATACCATAAACCCAGTCTCACATAGAACTATCACAACTACAAATCAAACACATAAACACACAAAGACATACTCGGAGGCACTGATCAAAAATCTACCAAAACAGCAGAGGCCTCCAAAGCAGACACCCAAACAACTGCCACCTCATGACATAACACAAGCAACACATAGATCACAAAGTCAGTGTGCAAATCAGTCACAGACCTTAAGGCCAAACACAATGCCAGACACACTTGTCATAGGTGACTCCATAGTCAGACACACTGATGTCCCACTCACCAGACTGAACAAGGAGAGGGTCACAGTAAGTTCCTGTCGGGCGCTAGAATCCGCCACATAACACAAGTACTCAGGTCACCCCACAGCAAGTACAAGTATGACTCAGTCATTGTCCATGCCGGTGTGAATGACCTGAGACGTACCTCCCTGGACTACATGAAAAGAGACATAAAGGAGCTCTCAGATTATGTAGCCCAGGCTGGTATGACCCTGACCCTGAGC
Source organism: Protopterus annectens (assembly GCF_019279795.1). NCBI lineage: Eukaryota > Metazoa > Chordata > Ceratodontiformes > Protopteridae > Protopterus > Protopterus annectens. Next base: position 1,974,965,295 of record NC_056725.1, on the reverse strand, counting down.
AGTATCCTACCTTCACCAAGAATGATGCCACAATACAGAGACAAAATGATCAGTTTTAATAATTGGCTTAATTTCTGGTGTCATTCTAAGGGGATCCAATGTCTGTCTGCCTGGAATGACATGCTTGACAAGCCACGCTGCTTCAAGGGACGGCTTGCACCTGTCACCCTGGGTTTCGGATATTGGCAAAGGCTCTTGCCACCCCATAGTGCCTTTTTAGACAAGGCTCAAATTCTAAACCCACCGCCTAGAAAACAATAATGGAAAAAACTAAGGGTAATGCTGCTCAATGCCAGAAGTCTAAATCTCAAGATGCACGCCCTCAAGCCCTCCTCAGTATGGAGAACATCGATGTCTGTGCTGTGACTGAAACCTGGTTCAAGGCTCCTGAGAGCACCCTGGCACTATCAGGTTTTACTCATATCATGCGTTCCGGCCCCAAAACCTGGACCGTACCACAAAAGGAGGGGGTGTATCCATATTCATCAAGGATACCCACACCTTCAGGCTGGTGGCAACTCACGAAGCATCAGAGACCATTCAGGTGCAATTAACCATAGGCAAAACTGCTCTACAGTTTGTAGCATGTTACAGGCCACCCTCTCAAACTCAGGAACCCCACACAGCCTTCCTGAAGACACTGGAGAGTATAAATGTCTCTCCAAACACCATCAAATTGGGTGACTTCAACTACCCAAACATAGACTGGGAACATTACTCAAGCCCCAATACCCTAGCCCAAAGGTTCCTGGAGTTCATAAACTCAAATGCTATGGAACAACTTGTCACCATTCCCACAAGAGGTGAAAATATATTAGACCTGATCATCACAAACATGGGGACAAAATGCTCCACACCAGAAGTATATCCCTCATTGGTGAGATCAGACCATAAGCTAATCTCACTGGAGATCCACATCCCACCCCCACCCCCAACAAAAAAGACCACAGTGAAGAACTTCTCAAAAGCCAACTTCACACTTCTTAAGACTGTTGTGGTATCCTTCAAGGCCCCTGAGCCATTGGAAACCACAACCCACGCTGCTGAATCCCTTACAAATGCTTTCTACGAGCATCTCCAGGATTGCATGGATCAAGCAATCCCAAATAAAATCAAGACCCTTTCCACCAAAGGCAAGCGCCCGATCTGGTGGACCCCAGCCATAAACAAACTTTACAACAAGAGGAGAAAGCTACTACAAGATAGAGCAAAATCCCTAAAAGGGAAGACATCTCTGATCAATACTAGTAAAAAACTACGATCACTCATAAAATCATCCAAGGCCAACTTTGAGAGAAAAATCGCCAAGGACTCAAAAGACAATCATAAGGCCTTCTTTAGCTATGTTAGAAATCTGGGTGGAAACTCCCAGATATGCTCAGAATTAGTCCAAAATGATACAAAAATCACTGAACCCACAGACATTGCAAACATACTGGCAGACAGGTTCAGTGAAAATTTCTCCCCTCCCTCCCCCCCAAAAGGAGAAATATCTATCCCAGCAGAGTGTAGCCACCCAATCATCTCAAATGCCCAGGTGAGAGCTGCCCTCTCTAAAGCTAAAAACACAGCATCAATGGGACCGGATGGTGTCCCCGGCTGTGTGCTACATGAACTCAATGAGGAACTAAACCCACACATAAGGCTGCTGTTTAATCTTAGCCTTACCACAGGATACGTACCCAAAGAGTGGCGTACGGTAACTGTGGTCCCACTCCACAAAGGCGGTGCTTCTACGGACCCTGGTAATTACCACCCCAAAAGCTTAACAAGCCTGGTCTGCAAAGCTATAGAGAGGATCATAATGGAACTCATAAATAAAGACATAGGGGACCTAAAGACATTGGATCCTACCCAATTCGGCTTTGTCAAGGGCAGATCATGCCTCTTGAACTTGGTCGACTTTTTTGAAACAGTCACCAAGGCCATTGATAAGGGTAAGGCAGTTCACACAGCCTACCTTGACCTTGCAAATACTTTCGACACAATACCCCACTCGGGTATCATGGAAAAGCTCACCAGCTTAAATGTAAACCCATATGTCACAAGATGGGTTGCAAACTGGCTCAAGGACAGAACCCACAGGGTTAGAGTTGCTGGTGCCATGTCAGACTCCAAGCCGGTCTCAAGCGGTGTCCCGCAGGGCTCAGTCCTGGGCCCCCTCTTGTTCGGCATCTACTTTTCAGAAGTGCAGGCAAACATAGGAGGATTGTGGCTGACAAAGTTTGCAGATGACTGCAAACTGGGCGCCATAGTTGAAAATCCATCAGACACAGATATCCTTCAGAGAGGTCTCATAGAAACGGATAACTGGTGCCAGAGCCATGGCCTTAAGCTAAATGCCAAAAAATGTATAGTCATACCCTTTGGTAAAAACAAGGTAACCCCAAGTTACCACATAGGTGGCAATCCATTAAGCACAGAAGAGGTTATCAGGGACCTGGGGACCGGTTGACAGTAACCTTTCTTTGACACTCACATTGCCAAAGTGGTTAGGAGGACCTTCTACATTGCCCACCTGATTATGAAGGGATTCACATCCAGATCAAGGGATGTCATTGTTCCCCTGTACTCTTCACTTATCAGACCAATGATTGAGTACAATGCCCCATTCGGAATGTATCTTACCCGACACCTGCAGCAATTGGAAAGACCCCAAAAGTTCCTCACCAAAAGGATAAAGGGGCTCAAAAATATGCCATATGCTGCCCGACTGAAGAAACTCCAGCTCTATTCAGTCGCATACCGTCTGCTCAGAGGTGACCTGTGCCTGACATACAAGGCCATGTCCAACCCGGAATTAATGGACATGCTCCACCTCAAAAAATCCAAATCCACCAGAGCCACAAGAGCAAGAGACTTAAACCTCAACACGGATATAAATAGGACGTGCTGGAGCGACAGATTCACCACCCAGAGACTCCCTATGCTGTGGAACAGAATCCCGGTCCATGTGAGACAGAGCACCTCACTGGCTCTGTTCAAGAGGAATCTTTACCAGTGGATGGGAGATCGTAGGTTTACCCCGGGGATCATCTCTGTATCACTGCTGGACAGAGGCACGGCAAACTAATGGGTATACTATTCTTCAACCTAAGGGGTGGTGAAAGCCACACAACTCTGGCTAGGCTTATAAATGCCCTAGGGCAGATAGCCTAGTATGAACCTATGAACCTATGAGGAATTACAACCCTCTGAGATTTTAGATTTAGACATGTTAAAAACAATGCAGACGCTTACTACAAGAGCAGAAAAACAAAAATGGGTAAAACGAGGTGCAATTCTTGAGAATGGACTGTACATTTCCAAAGAAAGAAAACCGATATTGATGTCTAATTTATTTAGATATGCAGCTTTGTTGAGCCATGGGCAGTGCCATGTCTCAACAGGGGGGATGGTACAGTTAGTAAATCGAATATTCCAAACATATGGATACACAAATTACACAAAAAAAATTTGTGCAGCTTGTCATACTTGTAATAAGCATCACGCACAAGGGGCATTTAAAACCAAGCAAGGAAGTTTCCCTATACCACCATACCCGTTCCATACTATTTGTATGGATTTCATAGAATTGAATAAATGTGAAGGGAAAAAGTTTTGTTTAGTTATTGTAGACATGTTTTCTAAATGGGTAGAAGCTTTTGCAACTAAAAACCCGGATGCAGCAACAGTGGTGAAAGCCCTGATAAAAGAAGTAATCCCTAGATTTGGCATTCCGGAGAGGATTTATAGTGACAATGGCACACATTTTGTGAATCAAACGATTCACCAGCTTGGGAGATTTTTTGGTATCTCCTTGAAGAACCATTGTGCTTACCACCCACAGTCAGCAGGACTGGTGGAAAGGTACAATGGTACCCTAAAGAATAAGCTTAGGAAGCTAGTAGAGGAGACCCAAAAGAATTGGATATACTGTCTGCCTTTAGCACTGCTGAGTATGAGAACGGTTCCAAATGTAAAGGGTTTGACTCCCTTTGAAATGGTTTTTGGGAGAGCATATTATGTGCCTCAGTGGAAAGCTCTCATGCCTGCAGAGCAAGAGGCTGACAGTTCATTAGCTAGTTATATGAAGAAACTGTTAACAAATAAATCTGTTTTGCAGTTTAACTCTTTTTCAGATAAGGAACAGACCAGAACGGTGGAAGCAGTCTTGGCTCCTGGAACATACGTCTGGCTGAAAGTGATGAAAAGGAAGAATTGGTTGAGTCCAAAGTGGGAGGGACCGTACCAGGTTCTGTTAGCAACGCCTACTGCAGTTAGAGTGGCCGAGAGGGTGTCCTGGGTTCATTTGATGCATTGTAAACCGGTAAGGAACTTTCACCTTGATAAAAACCTTGTGACTGATACACTACCAGACCGAGATAGCCAAAAACAAAGCGAAAAGAAGTTTAGATCAACCCCAGAGATGTTGCATAATCATTTTGTTGTGTGTACATTTATTAACTGTAATTGTGACAATTTTCCTCTTGCTGTGGTTTATCCTACACACAACCACACAAGTGAAAGTGGGAAGGCGTGATGAAGCGTCTATAGACTGGCATCCAAATTTTAACACATACCTGACCATGAAACGTGTGTATGCAGAGACTATGAACATTTCAAATTGCTGGGTTTGTACAGCTATACAAACAGCATATGGAGGACTGGTAATGTCCACGGTCCCTTTGGGGATAAATGAGACTTGGGAGAATTTACTTTTCGACACAGGAACTGTGAGATCACAGGACAAAATAGCTTTATTTTTACCTGTCACACAAAAAGGAGTTGTATGTTTTTACAAAAAATGACACTCTCCAGGTGGGCTGGAGCAATAGCACTATAACCATATCTTACCGATGTTATATTAAGAATAGTAATGGCAATACTTTTTGCAATACTAATTATGACTCGTATTTGAACTCATTGAAAACAACTATGAGTGACATTCAAAAAAATCCAGTTTTGTTTAAACAATTGTCAGTTATAGATCAGAAAATGTTTCATGCAGGGCTGATGCGTATTAATACTAAAGTAGAAAACTGTTATTTTATTTGTGGGAAAAAGGCATATAAATGGTTACCTGAGAATTGGTCCGGCAGTTGTTTTTTGGGTTACTTGGTTCCGGCAATAAGACATACTGCAGAATTACCTTTGGGTAAGATACAAAACGTAAGAGAAACAGCTCGAAAATCCGAAGGTCCAGTTAAGAAACCTGTGAATCCAGTTGGGAAGATCGAAGCTGGTTGGAAAGACCATAATTCAGTAAAAGACAAAAGCGAATTGACTCATATGGACTTGACTGACAGTGTTATATCCTGGGCAGGAATATTCTCAGCCTATGGAGCAGTCAAATCGATCTGGGAGCTGAGGAAGTTGTCGAAACTTCTCGAAGTAATGAGTAATGCAACTTTTTCCACCCTAGAATTGGTGTCTGATGAACTGAATGCAATGAGAACTGTTGTGCTACAAAATCGGATGGCTCTTGACTTCACCCTAGCGGCGAGAGGTGGTACGTGCGCGCTTATCAAAGAAGAATGCTGTGCTTTTATTCCTGACAATCGTCACAAGATAAATAACCACCTAGAGGTAATTCAGCAAGTATCAGCCATGACTGAACCAGGCCCAAACCCACTGATGGACTTTTTCCAGAATCTATTTGGGGGGGTGGGGTTCCATCCTAATGAATATTCTAATTGCTATTTGTGTGGGTATACTCCTAATAGGAGCATGTGTTTGCTGTGGAATTCCCTGCATGAAAAGATTAATCAAAGATTTTGTTGATGTATCTGTTACTGAAACTTTCTACCAAGATATTGAAATTGAAAGATTGATCTCAGATGATGCTTTCTCTGAAGTATAAATTGAATGACTCACCTAGCCGAAAATCCTGAGTGGAAAAGGCTAGGAGACGAAATGACACTATGCATACTTCAAAATAGAATAAAAAGTATTAATAAGGGGGAAAATGTTAGAAAAATGTGTATTTGAATACATGAGAAATGCTAGTTTAAAAGCAAAGTAGTATATAAAGCATTTTATTCTATTAATCATATAGTAGTAAAATTAATTCATGTCTAAATGTGAAGTAGTTTTGAAACTGCAGTGTGGCTTGAAGCAAAAGCTGATCCCTGAACCTGACAGAATGCTAGCTTAGCAAGTTTTAATGTTTATGCTTTTCACAAGTGATTATCTGCTGGGTCAGGAAATTAAATGTGTGAAATAATGAAATCTTCTGCTCTTTCCTGTCGGAATGAGATGGCCTTGTATATGTGTTACTTAGATATCATGCAGCTGTGTGAGAAAGTATAACAGAACAAAGACATGCATTAAAAGATTGAAGCTGCTATTGTATTCAAACTGATATGAAACCTGGAATAATTAACTTTACAGAAAGACATTATGACTGACCAGCTGGATAGCAAGGCCGTATTGTATCTAAAGGAAAGTTTTTTTTTAAATGTACAGCATCAGCAAACTTAATGAATGAAGAATTGTAAGCTAAAGTGATGTAGATGCCCTGTGACATATCACGTCAGTAAGGTGGGCATAGCTTAAATGTTAAACCTATATAAGATTGTGTGCTTCCTGTTTCATGTCAGACAAAATTCTGTACTTGCATGTTTTTTTGCCTCCTGGTGTACACTAGTAAACTTTTGAATCTGAACCTCCGGTGTATTGAATTCTTAATTTTATTTAACATATGTATATCATATTTTTTTCACTTTAAACTTTATAATTAAATCTTTTGCTTTCAAAATAATTTAAATGTTTAAATGTCCATTCAACCCTGGAAGACATCCAGCATTTAGCTTTATTTGCCATTTTAACTCACAGACTCCCAAAGCATTGTTTATATCGCCCCTCCCCCTATGTCCTGACCATAGTGTACCACAAAAAAGCAGAATTTCTTAAACAGTCGACAAATATTAGAGTGCCTAGCCAAAGCATTAGTTGTATTTTATTTTTAAATGATTTGGCTAGACATTCTAATATTTGCCTGTTATTTAAGAAACATCCTATAGAACAGAGCGTGTGTGCTGTATCTTTAAGAAGCATTTCAAGGACTGAACGTGCATATAAATACCAAGCAAGTGCTTTCTCCATGCCATTTTGAGAGTGCACCCAGAGAATGAACATGTATGAGTGTAATAGCTAGTTTTTATATAAGTTTACCTAAGTTAAAGTTAATAAGCCTCAATCCTGATGTGTTTGTACATAATAAAGCTGCTTGAACAGAACCCGTCTCATCTATTGTATCCTGACCAGACGAAGCGACATGGTGTCAGAACCAGGATTCCAGAGACTACTTTCCAGAGCTACGAGGTGCAGAGTTAACAGTGAAGGTAAACTAAGGGAAACAATCACAAGAAAGAGACAGAAAAGAACCAAAGATAATGAAAACTTGCATGAACAGTTTATTTTATAAAGAAGATAAAACGGAGCATTACAAGGGCACAGACCGTATTATTAAACAAGTGAGAGGAAGGTTTGTTGCTTAAAGGAAATGTTTAAAATTAAGAGATTTGGTAAAACAAGCATGTTTAAAGCAAAATGGGCATGTTTAGAGTAATGGCACATTAAGTGCAAATAAAGCAAGACGACTGCATGTTTTGGCAAAGTGTTGTGTTTTGGCATAACTACTAGTTCACATTGATTGAAGCCATGAATAGCATAACTATAGTTATTTGAAGTATCTCAAAGTGTGCAAAAGTGCTTACAGTGTATGCTTATCACTGGGCAAGTATTCCAAATAGTTTATTTGTGCACAAAGTTCAACTATTTTGGGAATTATATAACAAAAACAAAGACCACACCGGTACTACGGAAACTAGACCCAGCTATCGCAATGGATAAAAGATAAATGCAAAAAACAAACACCACCATGCGCTGGGTCTGACGGCTGATAGAATATAGACTCCTCAAGCACAAAAATGCAGGAAATCAATTCAAAACAGTTCAAAACACGATCACCAACTGTAGTATAAAATCCAAGCAGTTTATTGGTATAAAACTGTTAGCGCTTTCACCCTTAGGCTTCTTCAGACAGTTACAAAAGAAAAGCATGCCTATTCCAATTTAAATACTGGAGCACTGTTGTTGATAGGTTAAACCCAAACACATGTCAAACACTAATTACTATACATCTAATTGACTGCTCAATGTATATTAAAGACACAGTACTTCAAATTCAACAAGGCTAACAAGCACTGAATGTTAAAAGCAAAAATAAAAATGATAAAAACATTATACAACATATAAGAACTGTCACATGGACAGCATTTACATATATCATCATCAAAAACATCAAATACATCATCAAAAACATTATGGTCTAAAACATCTCCTTTTCCTTAACACAGGGGTTATATTGACCTTATCATTAAGTCCTGGGAACTTATCTGCCCTACATCTGATGATCCATTGCATCTCTCTCTCTAAGGTATAATTAATAATGTCCCCCCCTCTCTTACTAGGACATACTACCTCTATAACACAAAATGAGAAAGTATGCTGCGGGCCAGTAACTATAACATGTCTGGCTAAGGCATTCGTGGTGTTGGCTATCCTGATCTGATACATATGTTCCCTCACCCGCTCCCTCAAGGTCCTATTAGTTTTGCCTATATAGAACGAGGTGCAGGCGGAGCACCTAGCCAAATAGACTACATTAGAATCTAAGCAATTGGTACCTGTAGAAAACTTGAACTCATAATTGGTGACAGGATGGGTGAATGAATCCCTAGTATCTATAAACCCACACTGGTTATAATTACCACATGGGTGTGTATTCCATGTTGATCCATTTATACGTCCTACAACTGGTGGTACAGGCCTATGACATAGCATACTCTTGAGGTTGGGTTTATTCTTATAGCTAATAGAAGGTTTCAAACCCACAATCCCCTTGACCACAGGATCCAGAGTCAAGATCTCCCATCTATCTTCCATAAACCACCTAATAGACCTGGCATCCTTAGTATAACAAAGGGGGGCTCTAACGATACCTTGTGGGAGCCCATTGCCTAAAGGTACAGCATCATCGACTGCCCCTAATTCTGAAAAATAGGGTCTGGCCACAGTACTACGTAACAAATCCACCTCTATTTTCATCCTATTAAAAGCAACTGAGTCATAACTTCGGGACAGGAACATCTCTCCCATTTTCTTTAACTCTCGGGAGTAACCCATATCAGAGGGATTCAACCTTGAAGCCCTCATGATTTGTCCTTTCATGACATTTTCAAACACATAGGTAGGATGCATACTACTCCTATGCAGGAGTGCGTTCCGATAGCATGGTTTCCTATGTATAGAAGTATTAATCAGTCCACCTGGCAGTCTACGAATATCCACATCTAAGAAAGAGATAACATCCTCTGAGTAGCCAAGTGTGAACTTCAAAAATCCAGTGGAGTGGTTAACATTATGAACAAATAACAACAATTCCTCTAGAGAACCACACCAAACGAGGAAGAGGTCATCTACAAATCTCCTATAAAACTTCACATGGTCTCTAAAACCACTAGAACCAAACAAATACTGATCCTCCCACTCTGCCATAACTATGTTGGCGTAGCTATTGGCACATGAAGTGCCCATAGCTACGCCATCATTCTGCAGGTACATATCTTCACCAAACATAAACACATTATTGGTGAGTACAGTTTCCAAAAACAAAGATAGTAAATCTATAAACCTGTTCGTGTAACTAGAGTTCTTATGTAAGTGGTTAAGATAGAACTGGACCCCTACCTCATTGGGTATAACAGTAAACAAACTCACCACATCGAGCGTTACCATTAGAAACTTATTATTAGGTTCCACATCCTTCATAAAATCATACAAATCTATCAGAAACTGTTTGCTATCTTTAAGAATATGGACACACTTGTCTACCAATGGTCTAGAGTAGTATTCTATGTAAATGGACATCGGTTCGGTCAACCATCCCTGCCCCGAGACAATAGGTCTCATTGGAGGTGGATCTATAGACTTATGTACCTTGGGTAACCCTTGTATTATGGGTATATTTTGGGAAGTACAGTCAAATTACAGCCATTTCGAAAAGTTTCTTGTGCTACATGGGTCACAGTTACAGAGTGTTTCTTGCACTGCAAAGAATTATCTAGCAAAGTGCCACCATTTTGAAGAAGTTTCAATGTGTCATGTACTGTTTATTCACAAACTGTCTTTACTTCAAACTATTTCTTATTCTTAGCTTCTTCTGCCCAGTTCATTTGCACAGTGCAGTTATTTTGAAATATTTCTTATACTGATGAGGTGATTTCTTGCAATACAGTAATTTCAAAAGTATTACAGTGCCCAAGAAACTTATTTTGCAAAGTTCATTCATTCAGAGGCTTGTTGTGCTATTGGGCATAGTTATGAATACTGGGATAACTTTCAGGCATATGTATACGTGTGTGTGTTGTGCATATATGCAAAATTTTCACTGGTATATGTTAATGTGGCAGACAGATTTTAAAAGCCCTTACCACTTGTATCTGATCAGAATATTGAAGAGAATCAGAGAATATCTGAGCAAGAGTATGATATTTTTATACAAGCAGCTTATTCTGACAAATATGCATGCACCAGGGGCATTCATTTTGCTAAACTTATCTGGGCCAGAGGTCATTGAAAGAGATCCTTTATTTGTGTATGCACCAGCAGTATATGAGGGAGAAGGTGAAAAACACCATATTATTACACAGATTGAATCAAGGGAAGACTCCAAGTGCTTGAAGTGCAAATTCAGAGAAATGTGCTATTTAATGTATAACCCCCAGACAAATATTACATTAGAGAGGCATTTGTTTTACAAAAGAGATCAGAAACCAGGGGAGACTTTTGCAGTTTATATTACTGACCTGAAGAACAATGCTAAAATGTTTCGGTTTGGTGACTTAAAAGATGAGTTGTTAAAGTACAGGCTTGTGTGTGGTATTAATAGTGCTGCTGTGAGAAAGAATTTGCAAAGCTATTGAGATTTGTCAAATCCATAAATTTATAGAAATCCACAAAAATATGCTTGCAAGTGATAAAGGGCATGGTTTTGGCAGGCACCAGAGCAAATGTAAACAGCATGCAACATGTGGCAAACAGAAGTAGACCTAAGCACTTGGCAACCACAGCCTTTGTGCATTCCCTGAGGAAACCATGTAGTTTTCCAGCAAGTCCTAAGACTAGTTAAGATAAAGGAGCATGCTCAGTGCAGTATCAGCATAAATCAGCAAAACCCAAATCTAGCTTTATAGTTAACTGTCACAATTGTGGTGCCAATCATGAGTCTAAAAGACAGCCAGAAGATATAGCAAACCTCCTGGCTGATAAATTCAGCTCCAGCTTTACTCCTCTCTCCTCCTCAACCTTCCCTCAGGAAATATCATCAAATATAACTCCCACTACTATCACTAGGGAGCAGGTCCTTAATGCTCTCTCTAAGACCAATAACACTGCATCAATGGGCCCAGACAATATCCCAGGATGCCTTCTAAATAGCATGAAACATTACCTATCAGGGCCTCTGGAATTACTATTTAAATGTAGCCTACAAGCAGGCTTTGTACCTCATGAATGGAGAAAGGTAACAGTCATCCCTCTGCACAAATGTGGGCCATCTACAGACCCTGTAAACTACAGACCCATAAGTCTCACTAATCTTATATATAAAGCCATGGAAAGAATTATCATGGAGATGATCAATAAAGATATAGTAAACCTCCAGACATTGGACCCAACACAGTTTGGTTTTGTCAAGGGCAGATCATGCTTATTCAACCTGGTGGACTTATTTGAGAAGGTCACCAAAGCAATAGATGAGGGTAAATTCATTCACACTGCCTACCTTGACCTGGCCAAGGCATTTGTTATAATACCCCACTTGGGCATTGTTGATAAACTCAAGAGGTTAGGTACAAACCCATATGTCACCTGGTGGATAGCCAACTGGCTCACAGACAGGACCTAGGAAGTTAGAATTGGGGTGTCTACCTCTACAAAGAGGCAATCACAAGTGGAGCTCCTCAGGGATCAGTCCTTGGACCTCTCCTTTTTGTCATTTACTTCTCAGAATTCAAGGCCAATGTCAGTGTTCTCTGGCTGACTAAATGTGCAAATGATTGCAAATTATGAGCTGTCATTGAATCTCACACTGAGACAAATGTTCCCCAGGAGGGACTGACACAGACAAACAACTGGTGTCAGTGTCATGGACTAAAACTAAATGCCAAGAAATGCATAATAGCATATTTTGGGAAGTCATCCATCTCTGGTAACTATCATATTGACAACACACCCCTTAGAGTTGACCCAGTAGTCAAGGACTTAGGGATACACATAGATAGTAATCTAGCATTTGATCATCATGTGTCTACAGTGGTGAGGAAATTATTCTATGTTGCACAACATACAAACAAAGGTATTGCATCTAAGTCCAAGGAAGTTATTGTTCCACTGTATTTGGCATTCATAGGATCATAGGTGTGTACTAGGCTAATGACCCCAGAGCCTTTACATGCGTAGCCCATAGGATTACCCTGGCATCGTGCCACCTGACCTTAGTTCCCAATGCCTTTGTTGAGTAGAGCCACTGGAGTGATCACCAGGGCTAATTTTCTATTTCCCATCCACTCATCAAGGTTTCTCTTGAAGAAGGACAGTGAGGTGGTCTGCTTGACATGTATAGGAAGTCTATTCCAGAGCATGGACAATCTCTGGGTGAGGAACCTGTCCCTCCAGCATATTCTGTTGAGTGTGGTAATGAGGTTGAGGTCTCTGGAGCATGTGGTGTGTAGGGATTGGGATTTCTTTAGATGTAGCATTTCTGGCAGAGCTGGATTAGACATGGCTTTGTAAGTCAAGCAGAGATCGCCTCTAAGTAGGTGATATGAGACAGAGAATAGTTGGAGTTTTTTGAGTCTGTCCATATAGGACAAGTGTTTAAGGCCTAGGATCCTCTTTGTGAGGTACTTTTGCAGCCTCTCCAGTTGTTACAGGTGTCTAGTAAAGTACATGCCAAATGGGCCATTGTACTCGATGATTGGCCTAATGAGGGAAGAGTAGAGGGAGATAATGACCTCTTTCTTCCTGGATGCAAAACCCTTAGTAATGAGATGTGCCTCATAGATGGACTTTCTGACCACAGTGGAAATGTGGTGGTCAAAAGAGATGTTGCTGTCAGCCTGTGTTCCCAGATCTCTTATAATGCCTTCTGTGTTCAGTGGACTACCATCGATGTGGTAATGCATGGGAACTGGGTTTTTCCCAAAGGGGATGAAGACACATTTTTTGGCACTGAGCTTAAGGCCATGGTTCTGACACCAGTCACTGGTTTCAGTGAGGCCTTTCTGTAGGATGTCAACATCACTTGGGGAGTTAATAATGGTTCCCAACTTGCAATCATCTGCGAACTTTGTCAGCCAATGTCCCTTCATGTTGGTCTGGACATCTGAGAAGTAGATACCAAACAGAAGTGGACCCAGGGCCGATCCCTGTGGGACTCCGCTCATGACTGGTTGGCAGTCTGACTTGGAATCAGCTACTTTCACGCTGTGGGTTCTCTCCGTGAGCTAGTTTGCAACCCACCTAGTGATATAGGGGTTGATGCCTAGCTTAGTGAGTTTTTCTGTGATTCCTGAGTTGGGAATGGTAAGAAAGGCCTTTGCCAGATCAAGGTAGGCAGTATGAACCACCTTGCCTTCATCCACAGCTCTGGTGACTGACTCAAAGAAGTTGACCAACTTGAGGAGGCATGATCTACCCTTCACAAAACCAAACTCTGTGGGATCCAGAGTTTGGAGATTCCCTATATCCTTTTTTATTAGGTCCATGATGATGCATTCTATAGCTTTGCATATCGGACTTGCCAGGCTAATGGGGTGATAGTTCCCAGTGTCTATAGTCACTCCTCCTTTGTGGATATGGATGACTGCAGCAGTGCGCCATTCAGTAGGGACAAAGCCTGAGGTTAGGCTGTGATTGAACAGGGCACAGAGGTGAGGTGCCAGTTCACTCTGTAGTTCATGTAAAACACAGCCAGGGATATTGTCAGGTCCCATAGAAGCTTTATTCTTGGCCTTGGACAGTGCTGTTTTAACCTATACAGCAGTAATACTGGGTGCCTGGCAATCTACTAGTATTGTGATTGGTCCGGGGGGGGGGGGGTAAAGTTGCCACTGAATCTGTCGGCCAGTATATTGGCAATATCTGTTGGCTCAGTATAGGAGGTACCATTGTGCAGTAGCTCAGAGCAAATATGAGTATTTCCATGGAGATTCTTTACATAACTATAGAAGGCCTTGTGGTTGTATTTTCTATCAGCTGCAATTCTGTTTTCATAGCTAGCTTTCGAGGATTTGATGAGAGATCTCAACTTTTTGTTGAGGCTGAAAAATTGAGTTTTTCCAGTCTTGGAACTTCACCTTATTCTGCATCAGTTTCCACCTTCTGTTGTAGAGTTTGTTTATGGCAGGGGACCACCAGATTGGCTTCCTTTCTTTAGAGGAGAGTGCCTTGGTTCTATTGGGTATGGCGAGATCCATGCATTTGCGTACGTGTTATTACAGTGCATTGGTGTATGATTCAGCAGTCATGCAGCTATTCTCCATTTGCATGGGTGCCGTGAAGTTAGTCACCTCTGTTCATCAGACCTATCAATGAGTACAATGTCCCCTTTGGTATGTACCTAACCAGGTATATCCAACAACTGGAACATCAACAGAGATTCCTCACTAAATGAATACAGGGCATAAGTAATATGTCCTATGCAGACCACCTCAAGGCCCTTTCTCTGTATTTTGTCTCCTACAGGCTTTAGAGGGGGGATTTATGCCTGCCATACAGGGCATTGTCAGACTCCACTCTGATGGACCTCCTGCATATCCACAAAACAAACAGTACCAAAATTATCCTTTTGAAAGCCTTAAACCTTGCCTGTGATAGAAATAGGACCTGCTGGAGAAATAGGTATGTATCCCAGAGACTACCCCATCTATGGAACAGGCTCCCCATCCACGTGAAGCAGAGTTCCTCCCTAATCCAATTTAAGTGGAACTTGGAGATTTGGATGGTAAACTGGATGTGATGCAAACAGGTAACCTGTAAATGGTTCATCTCCCAGGCCCATGCTTACACTTATCAAGGGTATCAGAATTTGTCAGATTTGGGATGCATGGCTAGGCTTAAAAAGGCCCTTGTGGTTGTTAGCCTATTAAACACATATGAACCTATGAACCTATGAGAAATGCTTGGCATTTGGTCAGCAATGTCACAAGTGTAAAAAATGGAACCATTTTCAAAAGATGTGCAAATCAAGTAAACCTCACACAGTTATAAAGAAGGGTCACTTAAAAGCAAATTGATCATATAGAGAGCTGCAATTCTACTTTCTGTGTAGATGGTGAATTAGTAATTGGTGAAAAGGTTGGTGCAGTGAATTTGTTTGCAAAGAGTGAAGTATTTTGTACTGTCCAGATCAATGTAAATCCACCGAGCATAAAGCAGACACTGGTTCAAAGTGTAATGTTATGTCAGCAGACGCATTTGCTAAAATGAGAGCTGGTGAACAACTCAAGGTGGATAGTAGTGCGAAACTTGTTGCTTATGGAGGTGAAGAAATTCAAATCGAAGGCTTAGTAGTGCTTTCATGTTATCTGGCTAGCAACTGTTACATCTTGTTATTCTATATAGTCCGAAGACCTGTGCAGTCATTACTGGGTCTCAAAGACAGTTTAAGAATGAATCTGCTTTCTTTTACCAAAGAAGTTCATCATATAAGCACATTTCCTAGTTTCAATTTTTCTGAAGACATTTTTTCAGAGTATGGTGATGTTTTTGATAACAAGTTGGGCAAACTTCCAGTTATGTAGTTAGACCCAAAGGTCAGTCCAGTGATCAGACCAGCAAGAAAAGTTCTGATAGCTATGCAGGATAAAGTTAAAGTTCAGTTGGATAAAACGGTGCAGCAAGGTGTAATTTGTCCAGTCACAGAACCAATTGAATGTGTGTCATCCATGGTAGCAGCCCACAAGAAAGGCTCAGACAAAATCAGAATATGTATTGACCCAAGAGATTTGAACAAAGCATTAAAGAGATTGCATCAGCCAATGCATACAGTTAAAGTTGCAGCCCTAATACCAAATGCCACTGTTTCTTCTGTCTTGGATGTAAAAAGTTGATTTTGGCAAGTAATGCTTGATCGTAAATCCTCATTACTGACTATGTTCAGTACCCAATTTGGGAGATACAGATTCCTAAGGATGCTATTTGAAATAAATTCTGGAAGTTTCAGCATGCAATGGAAGACATTTTTTCAGGTTATCCTTGTGCCATAATAGTAGATGATTTATTGGTTGGAGGCAATGGCGAAATAGAGCAAGACAGAACTTTTAAGAGAGTTCTAGAAAGAGCACATGAAGTGAATGTAAAACTCAGTTCTCCAAAGTGCAAATTCAGCCTACCAGAAGTTACTTATGTAGGTCATTTATTTACCATTACTGGCTTGAGACCAGACCAATCTGAGCAAGCAGCTATTCTTGAGATGCCAGCACCTGATAATGTTTAAGATCTACAGCGTTTTCTTGGCATGGTCAACTATTTAGGGAAATTTATACCAGACTTCAGTGGGTTGATAGCACCTTTGAGAGAGCTGACATGCAGAAATGTTACATGGTCTTGGTTGGAATAGCACCAGAGAACGTTTAAAGACCTTAAGTCGAAAATTGACACCACACCTACATTAAGTCAATAAACCAGTAATTCTTTCCTGTGACGCTTCAAGGTTTGATCTTAGCAAGAAGGAAGACCAGTAGCCTATGCATCTAGAACCCTTACTCAAATTGAAATGCAATATGCTCAAATTGAGAAAGAACTTTAGGCAATAGTATTTGCATGTTCAAAGTTTCTTGATTATATCTATGGTCGAGCTTTTCAGATTGAGACTGATCACTGTCCTCTAGTTACTATTCTAAAGAAGCCTATGTATTCAGCTCCACTAAGATTACAAAGAATGATACTCAGACTGTAAAAGTACAACTTCAAATTGGTCTATATGAAAGGCAAACTTCTTTATCTGGCTGATACCTTATCCAGATCACCCAGAAATTCAACGGAACAGCTTGATGCAGAGAATTTTGACTTTGATGTAATGGAAGTGCATAATTTTTCTACCACGAGACTTGATGAGCTGAGAAATCATACAAAGACTGATCCAATTTTGCAAATGCTCAACCACTACATTAATGCTGGATAGCAGTCAAAGCAATCTAGTGTACCACCTGCAGTGCAAACTTATTTTCCTTACAGAGATAAAATGTTGATGGAAGATGGCATTATTTTCAAAGGTTCTAGAATTGTTGTTCCTGCTTACTTACAACATGAATATATCCAGATTTTGCATTGTGGTCACCCAGGTTCAGAATCTACCAAAAGAAGGGAGAGAGGGCTAGTATTTTTGCCTTCTCTAGTAAAAGACATTGATAAAGTACTTTCTTCTTGTTCAGTATGCAATAGTACTAAACTGCATTTGCAAAGAGAACCACTTCAGCTAAGTCAAGTTCCTGAACTACGTTGGTCAAGAGTAACCACTGATATATTTGAGTGGAACAATCAGCATTACTTACTTATTGGTAGACAATTATTCAAACTGGTTTGAGATCAATTTTCTACCTAACCTAACATCCACTGCTGCTATCACTAAGTTGAAACGTCATGTCTCAGTCCATGGTAGTCCACACAAAGTTATTTCTGACAATGGTACTCAATTTACTAGTCACTTGTTTCAGAAATGTGCAACAGAATGGGACTTCGTACATGTTACTAGTAGTCTAGAATATCCACAGTCAAATGGTTTAGCTGAACATGCAGTACAGAGTGCAAACCAATTACATGAAAGGTCAAAGCATGACAATACTGATGTCTTTTTGAATTTACTCAGTCTCAGAAACAATCCCTGTGACAATATACTTGCCTCACCTGCTCAGAGACTTCTATCCATGCAAACCAGAACAACATTGCCTATTAGTTCCAGTTTGTTGAGGCCTAAAGCTAAGAACAACAGAACCATTAGAGTCCAATTATTCAGGTAGCGTTCTTTACAGAAGTAAAGCTTTGATAAATCGAACAGATTTCTTCACCATTGAAAGAAGGAGAGACAGTGAGGATACAAACAGTGAAAGGTTTTGTCCAGACTGGTCAAGTAACAGGTATATGTACTGACCCGAGATCCTACTTCACAGAATCTCAGGGTGTGGAGTGTAGGAAAAATCACAGGCATCTTCTTCCTGTACCAGAATAAATATTGCAGCATTGTTGCTTTGATACAGATGCTAGATCTCAGAACAATGCAAATAATATTCCTGTTGCAGAATGTGTCTTAACGTCTACTTCCATTCCTGATGATGTTCCTGATATTCCTAAGGATGAACATTCAGCAGAGACAGCCCCAGTTGCTAAATCTGATTCTAAGTTTTATGTCACATGTTTTGGTCAGATTTCCAGACCTAGTGTGAAATACACAGCGACCCAGACATAATTGCATATGTGAATCTAGTTCTGTATAATTGCATGACAAAGAATTATTTGTATTGATTGCATGTAAACTGATATTGTTAATATTGTATAACCTATTTGTCAAAGAGGGAGGATGTAGAACAGAGTGTGTGCTGTACCTTTAAGAAGCGTTTCAAGGACTGACCAAGCATATAAATACAAAGCACGTGCTAATCTCTACGCCATTTTGTGAGTGCAGCCAGAGAGTGGGGATGTATGAGTCCAATAGCTAGTATAGACAAGTATGCACTCTGACCATTTACCTAGGAATGCAGTGAAGGGACAAGTTATGAGGCTACACAGTGATGATTTAGTTTTGGAACAAGCACATCTAGAGTTAAATAAGAATTTTCTTGAAAGAGACTGTGATGAGAAAGACTTAGATGACTGTAAAAATAGTCTAAGATCTGGAAGACAGACTATAGGGAGACCATATTTTTGTAATACCCCTAGACATCTTGTAGATGCAAGATTGGCACGTTACCAGCAATGACGCTAGATTAACTTTAACTTATTTTAGTAATGTGAACATGATTTGTGATACAGTAAAGAAAAATTTGGCAATTTTGTGTGTAGATGGCAAGCTAAAACAGATTACAAGCAATACACCTCAATTTAGTTTTAGAAATAGCATGTCCCTTAAGTGACAACTTTCTTATAAGAATAGTAAAAAGGTCTATGTACCATTATCCTAGCATTCAGATGCCTTTATCTGCTGGAGATTTAAGGTTTGCAAGTTTCTCTACACAAGTTGCACATTTAAGTATCCTATACAAGGCTTTGCAATAGCTCCATCCTTTTATGTTGATTGTACAATGCAGAATCTTATATGCTTTGCTTTTTTGTGTAGAGTATTTTGTATTCTATATACCTAAAACAGGCTTTTTAATGACAGAATGTTAGAGCATATGAATGATATTAAAAATAAGAAACTAGGTAATGCATTATTAGCACAACATGTTTCTGATATGGGACAGAGACATACATTTAAGTTCATGGCACTAGAATTGCTTAGTCCTAAAATAAGAGGTGGTGATTTTAAGAATTGTACTGAAATAAGGGAACAGAAGTGGATTATGTATCTAAATGCAGATAAACACTCGGGTATTAATGAGACAGTTTCTCTTAAACCAGTGTTGAAGGCACATTCACTCCAAAATTGGTCTTCTTCAGCATATACTGTGTTTTCTCTTTTTCAGTTAATTTTACTTTGAAGCAACTGATTGGTTGCCTTGATTGTTAAATTTATTCAGGTGTAGCACTGTTTAATAGGTCTGAAAAAGCAGTCTGAGGACTGTGAATGTGCTTTCCTTGTATTTTTGATTGTTTTGCTTTTATTTGAGCTGTGGTGATCATTCTTTCTTTTTAATATAATGCATGAGCTCCCATTCGTGGTTGCTCACTTGTGTCACTGTGCTGGTGAAAGTTAAATTGTGGTAACTGGCTTGCCTTCACCTCAAAGGACTTCATTGTTGGTAGGGTTTTTTCCTACCATGCAAATGAGGATTGCTTTGTTTGTTTTAACAATTCTGTTATGTTATTCAGCATTGTATGTAGCACTAAAGTGATATGGCTGTGCTGCTAGTTGCAGCCTCATCAGTTGTGCATAGTTGGGACCCCCATAGATCACTTGTTGGGATCAGCCTATTCTCTGATGGTACTGCATCTGTAAATCTGGTATGACTAGGTAGTGTTTTCATTTGTACTTGTACTCTTTGCATGGGGTTTTATGTCCAAGACATAAGGTAAGACTTGATACAATGTATTATTCTATTGTATATCCTCTTTTTATAAATAACAATAGGTTTGTGTATGCATTCCTATGATGCAATAGCCTTGCCTGCAAAGAACAATATTTACAAATAACTCCTAGGGAAAAAAGGACCAATACATAAAATAAATTGCATTGCATTTCACGAAACAAAATCAATATGAATTTGGCAGATGTTACAATCAGAAAAAAAGAAAGTTACAAAGTACATTTATGTGAAAATGTTGCATATAAAAAAAATGGTATGAAATAGATCACATTGCACATAGAATGAACATGTGTTCATAGTACCTAACCTGAAAAAAAATGTGGTGGAATGCAAAAACAGATAATACATATTTAAGAGTTTTTTATCAAACTACTGACAATGAAAAAGAAATTCAGACATCATAGTTGTAAGGGAAATATAATGAGCTTCACATATCTTATTCTGTAAAGAGTTACAGGTACGGTCAAAGGACTGAGTTGAAAGGGAAAGAGAAAAAGCAGCGGGAGGAAGAGAGGAAGGAGATGAGAATAAATGAGAATAGTAAAGAGAAATATTAACATTGCTGAGGAAATTTTTTTTGGAAAGTATGTAACTGGGTGTGTACTGGGGGAAGATCTGTATAGATTTTATGGTCTTGATTGGTGCTTACGAACTACTTAGAATGTAGGATTTTAGAATAAGTATTGTCATTTTTAAGAGAGGTTCCACAAGTCCTTGTGGACAAAAACATTGTAGGGGGCTTACAAAGTGTAGATCATAGTATAAAGTGTGTGCTATACCTTTAAGAAGCATGCAAGGCTGCATGTGCATGTATATAACCTGTACACATCCAAATTCCAAGTGCCATTTTGAAGGAGCAGCCAGGGCGTGAGCATGCATGATCACAGTTACTAATTGTATATAAGTTGCTTAAGTTACAGTCAATAGTCAACAGTAGTAATGTGTTTGCATGAAATAAAGCTGTTTTAACAGAACCCATGAAAACCTTTTATTTGTGTCCAGGACATGAAAGCGACTGGTGTCAGAACCGGGATGGAAGAGAAAAGAATGTTCAGAGCTGTGAGGTACAATGATGACGTTGAAGGTAAACCTGAGAGCAAAAGTGCACAAACATAACCAGAAAGAATCAAAGGTTATAAGAAATAACACAAGCAATTTACTTGATACAAAAGGCAAAAAAGTGGCATTACAGGGGTACAAACCACATTATCAGACAAGCTGAAAATACGAAAAGTTTGTTAACTAAAAAAAAGTTTAAGATAAAAGTATTTGATGAAACAATTAAATGAAAAGAAAAATGAGTATGTTTGAAGCAGAATGATTGTATTTGAGGCAAAGTTGGGCATGTTTAGAGTAAAATGAGCATAAGAAAAGTGTATTGGGCATTAAAAAAGGCTTAAATAAGCAAAAACAAATGTAATAATAAGAAAAGAAAAAGGGCACATTAAGCAAAAATAAAACAAGGCAACTGTATGTGTTTTGGCAAAGTGCTGTATCTGGGCATAAATATGACTTCGTATTTTATCAAGGGCATAACTAGAGCTGTTTGAAGTATCTCAAAGTGTGTAAAAGCACTTGCAGTGTGTGTTTATTACTGTGCGTGTATTTTGAAGAGTTTATTGTGTGCAAAGTGCAACTGTTTCTTGTAATACAGTCAAAGTATAGCCATTTTGAAAAGTTTCTTGTGTTGGGTGTGTCTATTCACAACGTACCACCATTATAGAGTGCTTCTTGTACTGTAGAGAGATGGCTAGCAAGTTACCGCCATCTTGGGGACATTTTGGTGTGCTGTATGCAGTTATTCACAAAGGCATCTACTTTGAAAAGTTATTGAGTTTAACGCAACAGATGTTTGATTTGTTCGTGTTGTGCATTTGCTTGACATGTTTCTTACACTGATGAGGTGTTTTCTTACAAAAGATGACATTACAAGAGTATTACAGTGCTATTGAGTTATTTCATCTCATCATAAAGTTCTCAAATGTTTCTTAAAATGATGGCAAATGACTTTAGCAAATAATGATAAATGACTTTAGCATTTTCACCCTTACCATGACATTATAAAAAAATATCAAAATGCCCCAGAAGTTTATTTCTCAGAGTATAGTTATTCAAAAGTACTATGAGTTTATTTGCATAATTCCGAAAAGTCCAACAAAGGTATAAGTTCAGAGTACAAAGACATTGGACAATTAATGGCAGTAGTTCTGGCATATGTGCATGAGTGTATATTTATGTTTGTATGCAAAACCCTTCGCTGGTATGTGTTAATATGCCAGATGGATTTTGAAAACCCCTACCACTTGTATTTGATCAGAATATTGCAGAGAACTGGAGAATATTTCAGCAAGAGTACGATATTTTTATATAAGCAGCTTAGGCAAGTAAATATGTATGCACAAAGGCATTCATTATGCTAAACCTAGCAGGGTCAGAGGCCAGCAGTATATGAAGGAGAAGGTGTCGACCACAATATTGTTGTACAAGCTGAATCAAGGGAAGACCCTGAGTGTTTGAAGCGCAAGTTCAGAGAAATGTATAACCCCCAGACAAATATTACATTAGAGAGGCATTTGTTTTACATACAAGATCAGAATCCAGGGGAAACATTTGCAGCTTAAATAAGTGACTTGAGAAACAGAGCTAAAATTTGTCGGTTTAGTGATTTAAAAGATGAGCTAATAAAGGACAGGCTTGTATGTAGTATTAACAGTACTGCTGTGAGAAAGATTTTACTTTGTGACAATGATTTAATGTTGAGCAAAGCCATAGAGTTTTGTCAAATCCATGAGATGACAGAAAAATACACAAGTAAGCTTGCGAGTGAGAAAAACATGGTTTTAGTTGGCTCCAGAGCACATGTAGATAGTATGCAACACATGGCAAATAAGAGGCCTAAGCACGTGGCAGCTATGAGGTTTCCAAAGAAGCTGTGAGGTTTTCTAGAAACTTTCAAGAAAGTGCAAGCTCCAGTGCTAGCTCAGTGCAGTACAAGCATGAATCAGCAAAACCCAAATCTAGCTTTATTGTTAACTGTCACAATTGCGGTGCGAATCGTGATTCTAAAAGAGAGAGGTGCTTAGGATATGGTCAGCAGTGTCACAAGTATAAAAAATGGAAGCATTTCCAAAAGTTTTGTAAGTCAAGTAAGCCTCACACATTTGTAAAGAAAGGTTGCACAAAGAAGCAAGTTGCTCAAGTAGAGCCAAAGCAGTCAGCTTTCTATGTAGATGGTGTATTAGTGCTTGGTGAAAGAGTTGATGCAGTAAACTTATTAACAAGAAGTGAAGTGTCTTGTAGAGCTCAAAGTAGACACTGGTTCAAAGTGCAATTTTATATCAGCAGGCACATTTGCTAGAGTGAGAACTAACGAACAACATAGTGTAACCAGTAGTGCGAGACTTGTTGCTTATGGATGTGAAGAAATTCAAACTGAAAGTTCAGTGATACTTTCATGTTATTTGGCCGAGAACTGTTACAACTTGTTATTCTACATAGTCCAAAGACCAGTGCAATCTTTATTGGGTCTCAAAGACAGTTTAAGAATGAATCTGCTTTCTTTTGCTAAAGAAGTCCATCACATAAGTGCATTTCCAAGTTCAAAATTTTCAGAAGCTGATGTTTTCGATGACAAGTTAGGCAAACTTCCAGTTGTGTATTCCTTGAAGTTAGACCCAGATGTCACTCCAGTAGTCAGACCAGCAAGAAGAGTTCTGCTAGCTATGCAAGATAAAGTTGGATAAAATGGTGCAGCAAGGTGTGATTTGTCCAGTCACAGAACCAACTGAATGGTGTCATCCATGGTAGCCACTCACAAAATAGTCTAATTCAAAATCAGAATATGCATTGACCCAATAGATTTGAACAAGATCGTATCATCCAATGTGGACAGTTGAAGAGATTGAAGCTCTAATACCAAATGCCACTGTATTTTCTGTTTTAGATGCAAGGAGTTCATTTTGACAAGTGTTGCTGGATCGCAAATCCTCATTTCTAACTACTTTTGGTGCTCCATTTGGCAGATACAGATTTCTAATGATGCCATCTGGAATAAATTCTACAAGTGAAGTCTTCCAGCATGCAATGGAACTAATTTTATTTGGTTATCCCTCTGCCATAATAGTAGACGATCTATTGATTGGAGGCAGTGGTGAAGCAGAACATGACAGAAACCTTAAGAAAGCTCTAGATAGAGCATGTGAAGTAAACTTGAAGCTTAATCCTCTAAAGTGCAAATTCAGACTTCCAGAAGTTATGTACAGAGGTCATTTGTTTACAAGTACAGGCTTGATACCAGGCCCGACCAAACAATCAGCTATTTTTGAAATGTCAGCACCAGATAATGTACAAGCTTTACAGCATTTTCTGTGCATGGCCAATTATCTAGGCAAATTTGTACCAAACGTCAGTAAGTTGACAGCAACTTTAAGGGAGCTCACATGCAAAAATGTTGCATGGTCATGGCTTTAACAACACCAGAAGGCATTTGACAACCTAAAGCAGAAAATTGCCACCCCATCGACATTAAGATACTATGATGTGAACAAACCTGCTACTCTTTCCTATGATGTTTCAAAATTTGGCCTAGGTGCAGCTATACTTCAAGAGGGCAGACCAGTAGCCTATGCATCTAGAACACTAACCCAAATTGAGATACAGTATGCTGAAATTGAGAAGGAACTTTTGGCAATAGTATGTGCATGCTTCAGGTTTCATGATTATATTTATAGTCAAGCTATTCCGAGTGAAACTGATCATCAATCGCTATTTACTATTCTAAAGAAACCTATGCAATTTGCTCCAGTGAGATTACAAAGAATGATGCTCAAATTGCAAAAGTGCAATTTCAAAATGGTCTATACTAAAGGAAAATTGCTCTATCTGGCTGATAGTTTATCCAGATCACCCAGGATTCCAACACAGCAGCTTAATGCAGAAACTTTTTACTTTGATGTGATGTGTTGTCAGTGCATCATTTTTCTACCACTAGACTTGATGAGTTAAGAAATCATACTCAGACTGATCCAATTTTACAGAAGCTCAATTACTATATTAATGTTGGATGGCTGTCAAAGAAATCTAGTGTATCACCTGAAGTGCAGACGTATTTTCCTTACAGAGATGAATTGCTGATGGAAGATGGCATTATTTTCAAGGATCCTAAAATTGTTGTTCCTGCTTCCTTACAACAAGAATATATCCACATTTTGCATCATGTTCACCCAGGGTCCACATCCACTTAGAGAAGAGCAAGCAAATTAGTCTTTTGGCCTTCATTACCGCAAGATATTGATAGAGTTATTTTTTCTTGTTCAGTGTGCAATAGTACTAGATTGAATTTGCAAAGTGAACCACTTCATCTAAGTCCAATCCCTGAACTACCTTGGTCTACTGTAGCAACTGATATCTTAGAGTGGAACAATCAACACTACGTAGTTCTGGTATACTCTTATTCATATTGGTTCAAGATTAATCTACTAGTTAACCCAACCTCAACTGCTGTTGTTACTAAGTTGAAATATCATTTCTCAGTTCATGGTAGTCCACACAAATATTTTTCTGATAATGGTACTCAATTTTCTAGCCAGTTGTTTCAGAAATTTGCAAAAGAATGGAACTTTGTACATGTCATTAGCAGTCATGAATATCCTCAGTCCAATGGTCTAGCTGAACGAGTAGTGCAGAGTGCAAAGCAATTAGTTGAAAGGTCAAAGCATGACAATACTGATGTATTCCTGAATTTGCTTAATCTCAGAAACATACCCCGTGATGATATTCTTGGTTCACCTTCTCAAAGACTACTTTCCAGGCAAACTAGAACTACACTAACTATTTCTTCTAATTTGTTGCAGCCTAAATCTAAGAACACTAAAACCATCAAGGCTCAATTGTTTAAGAAGAATAATCACCAGAAATCTAGTTATGACAGAATGAGCAGATTACTTCGTCCACTGAGGGAAGGAGAGATGGTATGGATTCAGACAACAAAAGTGTTTGATCAAATAGGACAGATTACAGGCATCTGTGCCCAGCAGAGATCTTACATTGTTAATTCTGAAGGAGTGGAGTATAGGAGGAATCTCAAACATCTTCTTCCTGTACCAGAATTACTATCATCATTGCAATCACAGCATTGTTTCTGTGATGCAAACTCTAAACCGAAGAGTCAGTGAGATACTGTTACCAGGCCAGAATATGTTCAAAATTCTGACTCCATTCCAGAGAGTAATTAGAACATTCTACAAGTCAACCATTTTACCAAAACTGTTCCAGTCGCTAAATCTAATACCCAGTTTTATGTCACACGATATGGACGAGTGTCTAAACTAAGTGTGAAATACGCAGCAATATGGACTTGATTGTACATACCTATATATCTAATATTGTATAATGCATGACTATGGATAACCTGTAATTTCTGCATGCCAAACAGCCTCATAACAATTGCATGGTCTATTTCTCAAGGAGGGAGGATGTAGATCATAGTAGAAAGTGTGTGCTATACCTTTAAGAAGCATGCGAGGCTGTATGCCCACGTATATAACCTGCACACATGTGCCATTTTGAAGGAGCAGCCAGGGAGTGAGCATGCCTGATCACAGTTACTAAATGTATATAAGTTACTTAAGTTACAGTCAATAGTCAACAGTAGTAATGTGTTTGCATGAAATAAAGTTGTTTGAACAGAACCCATGAAGACTCATTATTTGTGTCCCAGACATGAAAGCGACACAAAGGAATGTTTTTTTTCTCCTTCCATGCAGCCAAATGTCAGCACATCCTGCTATCCCCATTATTTTTCAGGTCTAGTTATGTCTGCTATATTTACCTTGACTTGGTCCTCAAAGGCTGTGGCTGATAAGGAACTTTAAGGTGTCCTATGACCATGCATCATTATGCCGCCATAGAGGGGTTTCTTGTGTTGACCTACTCTCAAGTTTCCACTCTCTTGCTATTGCTGGCCTTATCCAAGTGGCAGAAGAACAGTGGGGAGATGCTAGCAAATCACTCTACCTCTCCAATTCAGCCAAAGTCCACCACCTTTTCCCCTCTTTGGACCATACCCTACTGCTACAGATCTAGCCTCTTCTGAGGATTGCATATGAGGTATACTCCTGCAAGCACCCTGTTCCCTGGGATGGGGATGCTCATCCTTCCCTGTCAGGGCCTTAGACATCTGAGTCATTAATCAAACCCAGGTCATCTGGGCCATAGTCAGGCCTTACAGAGATGGTAACCAAATAAAAATACCCAGCTTATTACTTCAAGGCTTTCACTTTTAAGTGATACTAAAATGTGAACATGTTGCATATATCACATGCAGAATATTGGCTTGTACTATTTACAAATACATACTGTGGCTACTAACAGTCATCAGTACAATCTTGCAAGTTTTCCTCTCATAACCATTCCAGTCTGTTCTTCTAATTAACTCACACTTCTTAAATTCTGACTTTCCAGTTATACGTTTCCTTCAGAATTAGACTCGATCCCAGAACACAGCATCACACTACTGTAACTGCAATGCTCATTAACACCCAAATGCACTCAACCTGCTTACCTTCCACCCGAGTCAACAGGGTAATGGTGATGGGGTGAAAGTGAGAATATGGTGCTCAGTCATATGGCGATGAACGTGTTAGAGATAAGGGGACTAAATTGTCAGGAAAACAGTCTAATTCTGATCAGTTTATCAGTTTCCATGCTGTAAATCAATATTGTGTCATTATATTCATCTTTCAATATTCCGTATAATCAGTTTAGACTTTAAATGTCAGGAAGGGCAAACCATGTTAAAAGTCTAGATAATTAATAGAAAATTGTAGCATACTTTAATCAAAGCACAATTGATGTAGTCTGCCAGTATGTTCTTTATAAGTGATGGGACTGATTTAATTAAGGAGATTTTGTACAAGTGATGAATCATCTGAAACCAGGGCCAACTTTTAAGTGTCTAAGAATATTTTCCACCATCCTTAAGTGTTTTTTTTTCCCTTCCTTGGTTGACTATATGGTCAGAATGCCTAACAAGAACTATGATGCTTTATATACAGTGGAAACAGCTAAAATATTAATTTCAGTTGCTGATTGTATGCTTCATTATGTCTCATTTTGAGGCGGAATCACCTTTGCATTATTTAAAGCACTGTGAACAGTAGCTATGCAGTGTCTGTTACAGGATAGCTGGATTAGACATGAGATGGCTAAAAGAGCACATCAGTGTAATGTTTGCATATGACCTGAACCAGAGCATCTTGACAAGCAAATTACAAGTCATTCAGCCGACACCAGCTAACAAATTGGTGCATTTGTATAGATGTAGAAACCTCAATGTAATCATTTCTTCTCACCATTAACACCATATGAGAGACAGAAACTATTCTGATAATTTAACTCTTTAGCTATAGGTGCTTTAAAGAGTTTTAACGGAAATCATTTGCTGTTGCTTTCTTTACAGTTTGAAATTCCTTGACAAAAATGTTAACAAGGATATACATGACCTTTAAATCCCTCACTAGTCTTTGTTGCCGCTTTCTTAGCAGAAATGAATAAAAGTGCTTAGAACAATAACAGCCTTTATTTTTTTCCAGTGCTAATTACATTACTGTTGAATTAAATGTTTTCATCTATAGCTGATGTCAACACTAAAAAAGAAAATGTTTACATATAAACACGTTTATGTTGCTATGCTGGCAGTATGCGACAGACTCATTAAAGTGAACCATCTCTCTTGTTCAGCACTATACAAGAGCTTAACTAAGAAAGCTGTGCCAAGTAAACAAAATGTATTAAATAAACAGACCAACAGATAAATAAATTGATCCATCTCTACATAAGTAAAGTGTGCCAAATATACCAAATGGGGAAAATAAAAAGTACAAAGACAAAAGCCATCATAAACCCATGTGCACACGCACACAC
Organism: Protopterus annectens; assembly: GCF_019279795.1. Lineage (NCBI taxonomy): Eukaryota > Metazoa > Chordata > Ceratodontiformes > Protopteridae > Protopterus > Protopterus annectens. Next base: position 1,974,936,082 of record NC_056725.1, on the reverse strand, counting down.
ACACACACACACACACACACACACACACACACACGTGTGTGTGTGTGTGTGTGTGTGTGTGTGTGTGCATATATATATATATATATATCTTATGTGTGTGTGTGTGTGTGTGTGTGTGTGTGCGTGTGCATGTGTGTGTGTGTGTGTGTGTGTGTGTGTGTGTGTGTGTGTGTGTGTGTGTGTGTGTGTGTGTGTGTGTGTGTGTGTGCGTATGCACGTGTTTACCAATATACACCAAAATGTAGAAAATAAAAATTGAAAGGACAATAATCACAAAGTAAAATGTCATTGATTGTTAGGAATCCTGGTGATTACTGCCAAGGTATCATTAAAACTTTGGTAAGCTTCAGCCTAAGAAAGTTGTTCTGAACATTTGTTACACCAAAAATAACTCAAGGAAGTTTCCTTTTTCCATTTTTCACTGCATATAAAGTTGTTTTGCTATTGTTGCTGACTTTAATCTATTTACCTGTTTTTTTTTTCTTCTAAAATCATCGTTTTTCAATTTTTATAAGTAGCTTGCCTCTGGCCTAGTGTGGGAGCCATCATGAAACAGCAGTAGTAATTGTAGCTGAACAGTGGTTACAGTGCACAAGTAAAATTTTCCCCAAGTCTTTACTGCCAAAATCCTCCTTAATTAATTTTGTGGGTGATGCCTGCATTCTGCCAAAGGCTGCATGCGTTTCAGTGGACCCAAGTAGACTTGCTATCCTCTACACTTGTTTGCACTTTGTTTTTTTCCTGCATATTTTCCTTCCCTCCATTACACCCCAAGCTCCTATATACATAAAATAACACTAGATGGAAAGGAGAGACAGTTCCACACTATTACAAAGGCAAATTCAACAACAAACCACCCTGGTGGTCAGTAGATATTAACAAATTATACAGCAGAAGGGAAAAACTGCTTAGCTTACCTTATAAGGCTAGAAACTCTCATCACAAAGAAAATATAAAACACCACAACAAGAAACTGAAGACATCTATAAAGACCAGCAAACCATCCATGAACACATGCTGTCTTATGTGGCTGAGTATAATTTTAAGTCCTTCTTTAGCTACTTTAGAAAACTAAAAAATAAATCACGTCAGTGCTCTAAATATATCTATATGGCACCTCCCATTCCAGTCTTAAACACATTGTAACATACTTGCAAAAAATAAAAACAATTAGTCCCAGCAGACCCAGTGACTTGAATAAAAAAATAAAAATTCCCAGACACAGGAAGTAAGAGAAAACTTGTTTAACTTGTTTAATAAAACAACAGACTTAGCGCTTTCACCTTATATATAACAGGTTTCTTCAGAGTCATTCAAAATATATACAGCACCCTCCTTAAATAACACAATATTAAATTATGCCACCATTCAAATGCTTGCTACTTTCATTTAAAGACAGACAACATAAATCTATAATAATGTATTTAAATGTTCATATATATATATAAACAAAATCAATAACATTAATCTAAAATTCATTCAACAGTAAATGTTTTAAATTTATATTTTTATATATAAACGTATTTCATTTGCAATTGAGAAAAAAACAATAACTTATTTTTTCCTATATAACCAAAGCCCTTTGCTTTAATATTGGTATCAGGGAAATAGCATCATTGAGTCCTAGGGCCAATGTAGCATTCAATCTAAACTGCCATTTTACCTCTCTTGCCTCATCCTGCAATTTTTCATCACCCTCATTCCCTACCTGCAAAACTCTATCAATCACAAAGAAAATGCATTTTTTAAATTCAGCACATGTAGTACTGTGAAGATCGAGTGCATTATGCAAGTTCTTGTTTTTAATGGCTCTAAGGTACTCATTATTCTATCCCAGAGCCTACGTGTAGTTTTACCTATATAAAATCCACGGTAGGTGGTACAAGTTGCTAGGTAAACCATATTGGTAGAATTGCAGTTACATTTGCCAGGACATTTTAAAGTCAAATTTGAACTAACTACTGATACATATGGGCCATCATTAATGAACTTGCAGAACCTACAAGCCCCTCATTTGAACATTAATGACATATACTGCTTTAATTTATTTTTGTTCCTGTGCCCTTCCAAAATGTTTTTGATGTTACTACTCCTACTGTAAGCTATCAGGGGTTTGTGTCCAAGTTTTACCTTTGTTTCTTGTTCCAAACATATCTCCCAACTCTTTTTAATGATATTAACTATAGTTGGGGTCAAGTTGTTGTAACGCAAAACAATAGAATCTCCTTCCCTAGTTTTCTGATTAGCTTCTGGTGGCCCTCCACCCTTTTGAAGAATTGATTGGTATAATACGTGCCTTTTATCTTTTATTTCATGTTTCACTTTCGTCAAGACCTTTAGTTGGTACCCCCTTGCCAAAAACAAACCTATTAAGGTATATAATTCATTGTTAAAGGTTCTCTCATCACTAATGAGCTGGGAATACCTCACAATCTGTCCATTTATTTTATTTCTTCTTTGATGCTGAGGATGACAGCTATTATAATGAAGGAGAATGTTGGAAAAGGTTTCTTTCCTAAAGATAGTACTATGAAGCTTGTCATCCTCCTCATTAGCCCAAAGATGTATATGGGGTGGACTTGAGATGTTTCAGGAGAGTTTACTGAAAAGTGAAAAGATATACAAGAACAAAGTTAATTTTTTGATGGAAATTATGGAAATTGTTCTGAGAAATAATTTCTTTGTCTTTGCGGGGGGAGTTATTCCATCAGATATCAGGAGTGGCCATGGCGGCGAAATGCACCCCCCTATTTGCCAACCTGGTATTATTGGAATAGGAGAGAAAACACATTTTTCTCACCCCCACTATAGAGAGGATTAAATCTTGCAATCGATTTTTGAACGACATCTTCATTTTATGGAAAGGAGAAGAAAGGGAAGCCATTGAATAATTTGTTGGGTATTTGAATTCCACAGCTTCATTTTTGAAGTTCACCAGTAGATGGAATTCGAAAAAATTGATTTTCTGGATATACATCTTTGGGCTAAGGAGGAGGATGACAAGCTTCATAGTACTATCTTTAGGAAAGAAACATTTTACAACACTCTACTTCAGTATAATAGCTGTCATCCTCCGCATCAAAGAAGAAGTATAATAATGGGACAGATGGTGAAGTATTCCTGACTCATTAGTGATGAGAGAACCTTTAACAATGAATTATATACCTTAATAAGTTTGTTTTTGGAGAAGGGGTACCCACTAAAGGTTTTGATGAAAGTGAAATGTGAAATAAAAGATAAAAGGCACGTATTATATCAACCAATTCTTCAAAAGGGTGGAGGGCCACCAGAAACTAATCAGAAAACTAGAGAAGGAGATTCTATTGTTTTGCGTTATAACAACTTGACCCCAACTATAGTTAATATCATTAACAAGAGTTGGGAGATATGTTTGGAACAAGAAACTAAGGTAAAACTTGGACACAAACCCCTGATAGCTCACAGTAGGGGTAGTAACATCAAAAACATTTTGGACGGGCACAGAAATAAAAATAAATTAAAGCAGTATAGGTCATTAATGTTCAAATGTGGGGCTTGTAGGTTCTGCAAGTTCATTAATGATGGCCCATATGTATCAGTAGTTAGTTCAAATTTGACTTTAAAATGTCCTGGCAAATGTAACTGCAATTCTACCAATGTGGTTTACCTAGCAACTTGTACCTCCTGCCGTGGATTTTATATAGGTAAAACTACACGTAGGCTCAGGGATAGAATAAGTGAGCACCTTAGAGCCATTAAAAACAAAGGCATGCATAATGCACTCTATCTTCACAGTACTACATGTGCTGAATTTAAAAATATATATATTTTTTGTGATTGATAGAGGGAATGAGGGTGATGAAAAACTGGAGGTTGAGGCAAGAGAGATAAAATGGCAGCTTAGATTGCATACTACAGTGGCCCTAGGACTCAATGATGCCATTTCCCTAATACCAATATTAAAACAATGGGCTTTGGTTATATAGGAAAAAGTAAGTTATTGGTTTTTGCTCAATTGCAAATTAAATAAGTTTATATATAAAAATATAATTTTAAAGCATTTGCTGTTGAATGCATTTTAGATTAATGTTATTGATTTTGTTTATATATATATATATATATCGTAAAAATGCACGGTGCCAAACAATGACTTAAAGATGAGTAATAAGACAAATAAGTCCAAATTACGTGTTTCGTTCACTTTTAATACCTGTGAACTTCCTCAGAAATACAACATACATAAAAAATCTTGAGTTTAAATAACAATAATTAACATCATGTGACATGATAGTCCAACCATAGCCTACTGTCAATTTAACAATTGAACATAGTGCATTATCTATTTAAAATTAGAACACTGAGTGTCACTTATAAACTGCATTCTTAAAATTATACTCTAATAAAACAATACTCTAAGAAATACATATAATACTACATCCATTGTTAAATTGACAGTAGGCTATGGTTGGACTATCATGTCACGTGATGTTAATTATTGTTATTTAAACTCAAGATTTTTTATGTATGTTGTATTTCTGAGGAAGTTCACAGGTATTAAAAGTGAACGAAACGCGTAATTTGGATTTATTTGTCTCATTACTCATCTTTAAGTCATTGTTTGGCACCGTGCATTTTTACGAAGTTTTTGGGTGTTTTATCATTCAATATATATATATATATATATATATATATATATATATATATATATATATGTGTGTGTGTGTGTGCGTGTGTGTGTGTATATAAATGAACATTATTATAGATTTATGTTGCATGTCTTTAAATGAAAGTAGGAAGATTTGATTGGTGGCATAATTTATTATGGTGTTATTTAAGGAAGGTGCTGTATGCATTATGAATGACTCTGAAGAAGCCTGTTATATTTAAGGTGAAAGTGCTAAGTCTGTCATTTTATTAAACAAGTTAAACAAGTTTTCGCTTACTTCCTGTGGCTGGGATTTTTTATTTTTTATTTTATACTTGCAAAAAAGTTTGCTACAGATTACTCCCCAGAAGCTATCATCTCCACTACAAACCTCCCTGAGTCAGTTTTACTTCCCACACCATCTCAAAGGATCTGATCCTTAAAGTGCTCTCCAAGACCAAAAACACCTTATCAATGCTTTTTGACAATACACTAGGTTGTCTAATAAACACTGTCAAACTGACTCTTGCTAATATCCTCTTTAAGTTGTACAGCCTAAGCAGTGACACAGGATATATTTCCAAATCATGCTGATGTCCATCCATAAGGGTAGACCCACCACTGAGATGACAAACTACAGACTCATTGGCCTTACTAGACTTGTCTTTAAAGCCATGAAAATCATCATCATTGACCTCAGACATCATGACACTAAAATTCAGTCATGCGCAACCCACAGCAATTCAACGTTTTTAATGGAAGTCATGCCTGCTAAATCTTGTGAACTTCTTTGAAATGGTCTCACAGGTGCTGGACTGTGGTCAGACTGTTTATGCTTTTTACCTGGATCTGGAAAAGGCATTTGACACCATACCAGTAAAATTCCTCAGGATTCTGTATTGGGCCCCTTCCTTTTTGGCTTTTCTTTCTCTGGCCTGAATACTGGCAATAAGAGTCTCTGGCTAATTAAATTTGCTGCTGATTTTGCAAACTGAATGTAGATGTTAAATCAACAGATTATAGGCCTCTCTTCATTACTCAGCATCCTTCCATAATTACATGTCACTACCAGCCCCTCTCTCTATGTGGCGAAATTCACCCCAACCCTGGACCAATCAACTGTTCTGCCCAAAACCTTTCTTCTAATGCTAAGAACCTCTGATTTACTACAATTAACGTACATAATATCTGTAACAAAACCACCGAATTCCATGCTTGGCTCTCTCACGTCTCCCCAGATTTTGTAGCACTCACAGAGACCTGGTTAAACCACATATTGCTACCACTGAAATAATCCCTCCAGGATAGAATATACATAGAAATGACTGACTACATAAAAAAAGGTGGAGGTGTCGCATTAATCTACCGTGACACTTTAGCTGTTACACCATATGATAAACCTATACCAACATTTGGAAACATGGCATTATTACTAGTTAACCTTCACATCAACAGCAGAAAACAATTATGTATTGCTGTACTCTATATTCCCCCAGGTCAAAACATACCTACTCTGGAAAATCTACTATCCTAGACCACCATCAATATAGCAAATGAAGCCATCATTCGTGGTGACACAAATATAAACTGGAAAACTCTCATCTCTGACTCCCCATTAAATAGTATTAACTTGCACAGGTTTACTCAACTCATCTCTAACCCCACTTGTAAGGTAAAAAAACAAACAGAATCAACTCTAGACTGGATACTCATCTCACACCCTCAAAAATTCACCAAGGCAGGGACCCTAGCTAATACCTTTATTGACCATCTTCCTACCTATACCCATAGAACTCAACTTCAAATAGACAAACTGCATTGTTTAAGAACAACTAGGAATTTTACCCATTTCAATGAACAACTATTCTTATTCTCTAAAAACCCACAACTGATCCCCTACCAAATTTCTGCCACTGGATGAAACAGTCAACTACTTCAGTAAAGTCTTCATAGGTTCATAGGTTCATAAGTTGGTACTAGGCTATCAGCCCTAGGGCCTATACAAGCCTAGCCATAACAATTCCCTGGCTATTTCTTCCCCCACTATTTACTTCCCTGGACCCCTGTCTAGCAGGGCGACTGATGTGATCACCGGGGTCAATTTCCTTTCTCCCATCCAATCGTCAAGGTTCCTTTTGAAGAGGTCCAAAGAGGCACTCTGCTTGACATGTATGGGCAATCTATTCCAGAGTCTGGGGAGTCTCTGGGTCAGGAACCTATCCCTCCAGCATGTTTTGTTTATTGTGATGACAAGGTTTAGATCCCTGGAGCGTGTGGCTCTGAGGGATTGGGATTTCTTTAAGTGTAGCATGTCCAACAGCTCTGGGTTTGACAAGGCCTTGTATGTTAAGCAGAGATCGCCTCTGAGTAGACGATATGTGACAGAGTATAGCTGGAGTTTTTTAAGGCGGTCAGCGTAGGGCATCTGCTTTAGGCCTGTGATTCTTTTAGTGAGGTATTTCTGCGGCCTTTCCAGTTGTTGCAGATGTCTTGAGAGGTACATATCAAATGGGGCATTGTATTCTATAATGGGTCTAATGAGGGATGAGTACAGTGGGACAATGACCTCCTTTTTTCTGGATGAAAAGCCCTTAGAGATGAGGTGTGCCACATAGAAGGATTTCCTGACTGTTGTGGCAATGTGGTTATCGAAGGTGAGACCACTGTCCACCTGTGTCCCTAAGTCTCTTATCACACTTTCGGTGTTTAGTGTACTGCCACCTATATGGTAATTCACGGATACATATTTTTTTTCCCAAAGGAGATAACTATACATTTCTTGGCATTGCCCATGGCTCCAGCACCAAGCATCTGTTTCTGTAAGGCCCTTTTGTAGAGTATCCACATCATTTGGGGATTCAATAATGGTTCCCAGTTTGCAGTCATCTGCGAACTTTGTTAACCAGAGTCCCTGAGTGTTGGCCTGTACTTCAGAGAAGTAGATGTCAAACAAGAGCGGTCCCAGGACTGAACCCTGAGGTACTCCACTTGTCACTTGTCTGGAGCTGGATTTGGAGTTGGCTAATTTTACAGTGTGGGTTCTATCAGTAAGCCAGTCAGCAACCCATTGGGTGACATAGGGATTAATGCCAAGCTTAGTAAGTTTATCTATGATTCCAGAGTGAGGAATGGTGTCAAAGGCCTTGGCAAGGTCTAGATAGGCTGTGTGAACCACCTTACCCTTGTCCATGGCTCTGGAGACTGATTCAAAGAAGTCAATCAGGTTCCGGAGGCAAGATCGGCCCTTCACAAACCCAAACTGGGTGGGGTCCAGTATTTGAAGGTTGCCAATGTCTTTGTTTATAAGTTCCATGATAATACGCTCCATGGCCTTGCAGATAAGGCTTCTCAGACTGATGGGATGGTAGTTTCCGGGATCCAAGGTGGATTCCCCCCTTGTGGAGTGGGATAACGGTAGCTCTGTGCCACTCAGTGGGCACAAAACCTGAGGTGAGGCTATGATTAAACATGACACTTAGGTGTGGTGCCAGTTCATATTGTAGTTTATGTAGTACACAGCCCTGGATGTCATCTGGTCCCATGGATGCTGTATTCTTAGCTTTGGAAAGTCTGTTTTTTACCTGTGTGGCCATTATTACCAGAATTTGGCAATCTTCTGGTGTTGAGATGGGCCATTTAGGGGGTGAGAGGGGGGGGTGAAGTTGGCACTGAATCGATCTGCCAGGATATTGGCAATATCCTTGGGATCAGTATATTTAATGCCATTCTGTTTTAGCTCAGAGCAGATCAGAGCATTGCCATTTAGATTCTTGACATAGTTATAGAATGCCTTGTGGTTGTCTTTGGAATCTTTGCCAATTTTATTTTTGTAACTAGCTTTGGAGGATTTTATGAGGGATCTCAGTTTCTTACTGAGGCTGGTAAGGGAGTTTTTGCATCCTGGGATTTTCCTCTTTTCTGCAACAGTTTCTTCCTTTTGTTGTAAAGTTTGTTTATGGCAGGGGACCACCAGATTGGCTTCCTTTTTTTGGATGAGAGCATCTTGGTTCTATTTGGGATAACACGATTCATGCATGAGTGGATGTGCTCGTACAGTGCCTTAGTGTAGGATTCAGCAGTTGAATTTTCAGTTCCCGTCTGCATGGGTGTCATGAAGTTTGTCACTTCTGACTTGAGTAGCATGAAGTTGGCTTTGGATAAGTTTTTTATGGAGGTTTCCTTACTGGGGGGTGGAGGTGGGATGTGGATGTTAAGGGTGATTAGCTTATTGTCAGACCTGACTAACGAGGAGGTGACCATAGGTGTGGAGCATCGATTTCCCATGTTGGTAATGACCAGGTCTAGGATATTGGAGCCCCTGGTGGGACTATGGATTAGTTGATCCAGGGCATTGGAATTTATGTATTCCAAGAACCGTTGGGCAAAGGTGTTGGTACATGAGTAGTTTTCCCAGTTAATGGCAGGGTAGTTAAAATCACCCAGTATTAGGGTGTTTGCTTCTATCTTAATATTTTCCAGTATGTTTAGAAAGGTGTAGTGAGAATCTTGGGGCATGGTGGGGGATCTGTAGCAAGCTACAATTTGGATTGCAGTCTTACCTAGTGTTAGTTGCACCTGGAGATTTTCAGATGCATTGTGTTGGGCAACTAGCCTGGTGGTGTGAATATCCTTGGTGAATATTGACACTCCTCCACTTTTAGTGTTTCGATCCTGGTTTGGTGGCCGAAAAGTGTGGTAAGAGTTGTAGCCTAGTATTGCAGGGGTGCTCTCTGGAGCCTTGAACCAGGTCTCAGTTACTGCACAGATATTGATGTTCTCCATTTTTAGGAGTGCCTTGAGAGAGTGCATTTTGAGGTTTAGACTTCTAGCATTGAGTAGTATTACCTTCAGATTTTGCATGCTTGTACCTGTTACTGTGGTGGTTTTGTCCTTTGAACTTTGCCTAAAAAAGGCACTATAGGAGTGGCACGAGCCTTAGCCAGTAACCTGAATCCCAGGGGCGACAGGTGCAGGCCATCTCTGGCAAAGCATCGTAGTCTGTCAATCATGTCGTCCCAAGCAGACAGATAGTGGATCCCCCTTGAATGACACCAGAAGCTTAGCCAATTGTTGAAGTCAATCATTTTGTCCTTATATTGTGGTATCATTCTGGGCGGAGACAGGATGCTACACAGGGCTAGGGTCATACCTGCCTGGGCCACATGATCCAAGAGCTCTTCCATGTCTCTTTTCATGTAGTCCAGGGAGGTACGTCTCAAGTCATTCACTCCAACATGGACAATGACAGAGTCATATTTGTACTTGTTGTGGAGTGACTTGAGTGCATGCATTATGTGGCGGATCCTGGCACCCGACAGGCAGCTGACTGTAATTTTTTCCTTGTTCAACCTGGTGAGAGGGACATCAGTGTGCCGGACTATAGAGTCACCTATGACTAAAGTGTTAGGTACATTGTCTTTCCTTAGGGGCTATTGCTGGGTGGCACACTGGTGTTGTGAACTATGTGACACTTTGGTTGTGACTGGTGTTTGTTTGCGTTTCAGCTTCAGAGGTCCTTGTTGCTTGGGCAGGTTACAGTTAAGGGCCTCTGCATATGTGGATTTAGTGTTGCTATATGTGGGTGTAGGTGGTGTGGGTTTAGAAGGGGTATGTGTTGCTTGAGGTGTAGTGTGAGTGTTAACCTTCTCCTCTTGACTGTCTAGCACAATCTTGGGTGGAGAGAGCTTTGCTTCCATTTTGACTATGTAAGTGCATCTCTCACAGGTTGCAGTGTTGGATGGTAGGAGGAGAGGGTTGTCTGTGTGCATGAGGCAATTGCTGCATTGCCACAATATGCTTAGATTCACCAGGTGGATAGGAGAAATCACCGGAAGCTGACCCTTGGACATGCCTGGTTTGGTGCTTTTTTTTTTTGTAAAGTACAGGAGCTGTTTTCCCTTACCTTAGCAAGGTACTTCGCAATTATAGGCTGTTTAGTGCCTACTATTAATTTCTCCTTATTAACAAGGAGAGTTGAGTGCTTGTATCAGTTTAAGGCTTCCTAGTGCTTTCCAGCAGGTATTAGAGAAAGTGTTAGTCACAGGGATGCTTAAAGATAAGATGAAAAAAAAATGCACACTGCAGTGTGCACTAGAAAAGTTAGATGTGAAAGTAGGTAACTTAAGTTTTACCTGTTTAAAAAGTTAAGGTTTAGTGGAGAGTTACTATTTTTAAAACAGAAAGATGGGTTAAAAGGGGGTGGTCACTTTTGTATTCTGGTACTATGGAATACAGTAGGATGGCCAATAAATTTAAATAGTTGAATGGGAGGGATTTCAAAAATGATGATTTTGTGATTACTCATACAAGCCAGTGAAAGTAAAGAGGAAATGAGATATATGGTCAAATTAACATAAGAGGCAGGCAACTAGAAAGACAGTGGTATTTAACAAGACAACTGTGACTAAGTGGGAGGGCGGGAAAAAAATTCTGCCTGACTCAGAAGAGAGAGAGCTGTGGTCTCTTTTGAAGTTTTAATATGCTGTTAAAGCAGAATGCAAGTAAAACACAAGGTAAAGAAAACAAACCACAGTATTCAAAATATAGAAAGGCAATAAAGTAATACAAAATACAAAAAATGAAAGCAAACTATCCTTTCCTTCACAGCAAAGTGTAGCATAGTCTGGATGAGCCTTTCTGGTAAAGATATTCTAGACAGTCTTGGCCCCACACGTACCAAAAAGAGTAAAGCCTAACCATGCCCCATGGCTAACTAAACAAACTAAACATTTACATACCTCCAGGGATAAAGCCTGGAAGGAATAGCATAGAAATAGAACCCCACAACTTGAACTCAGATATAAACAACTCCGTAACAATGCCAAAAAGCAAGCCATCAATGATTAAAAAAAAGCTATTTCTCCACTAAACTCACTACCTGACAAAATAACCCCAAGTAGTTCTGGAACTCTGTTTCCTCTCTCCTAAATCCTGGTACTCAACACAACTCCTCCCTCCTCCCTATCGCCTGACAAAGACCCTCAAGAAATTGCCCAAGCCTTCAATTCTCATTTTATTGATACTATCGAAAAACTTGTTAATGACTTCTCTCTACAAACTAACAAAAGTATAATTGGCAACATAAACGACAATACACTCTCTAACCACTTCCCTCACATCAACTGCAATTCCAACAAAAACCCATCCACTCCTCTATTTGCATAACAACCGGTACCCACATCTATAGTTTATAAACTGCTCTCACAACTAAATCCATGCTCCCCCTCTTCTGATGGCCTCCCAGCTGAATACCTAAAACTTGCAGCAGATTCTATAGCTCTTCCAATTAGCATTCTCATTAACCGATCAGTCTCAGAATCATATGTCCCACAATTATGGAAAAACTCAATTATTACTCCCCTTCACAATGGCGGCAACACCAGTGATCTATCTAACTACCGGCCCATCTCCATACTTTCACCTATATCTAAAATTTTAGAAAAGTGTATTCATTCTCAATTGCTAAAACATCTCACAGACAATAACCTACTTGTACCCACCCAACATTGTTTTTGGCCAACACACAGCACAACAACAGTCTTACTGTCATTTACCAACATTGTATACAAAGCTCTTGATGCAGGCCTACTAACATCAGTGGTCCTACTAGACCTAGCAAAAAATTTTGATACAGTGTCCCACTCAAAACTACTTTTACAACTTGAGACCGTAAACTGCTCCCCACACACTCTGTCCTGGTTCCATAACTATCTACACAACAGAAAATCTGTTAGATGGCAAAGTAAGCAATCCAATTACCTACTCAACAACACAGGCATTCCCCAAGGGTCTGTTCTTGGGCCCTTGCTTTTTAACATATTTATTAATAATTTCCATAAAGTATCCCAGCAAAGTACACTCATTCAATACACGGATGATTTGACAATAATTACTTCATCTAACAACATCTCAGATCTCCTAAAGTTAACACAAAATGCATTTACTTCCATCGAATCCTGGCTTAACGAAGCTCAACTGCTACTTAATCCCAAAAAATCAAAACTTTTACTCTTTACAACCAAACCTGTAACTCTAGACTTTAAAATATTCTGTCAAAACAATACAGAAATTGAAATTGTAAAAACAGCCAAACTACTTAGCATCACAATTCATGACAAGCTATCCTTTGAGAATCATATACTCAACTCAATCAAAAAGACCCATTTTAAGCTTAGCAAACTCTATAGGCATAAACTCTATTTGGACAAGTCTACTAAGATGAAACTAGCTAATACTTTACTTCTACCCTCCCTCCTCTATGGTTGCCCCATTTTCACTAACCTACACACATCTCTCCTGAACAAACTGCAGTCATGCTACTATAAAATAGCCAAGTTTGTCTCCAACATGCCAACTCGCACACATCATTACCTGGCCATTAAATCTATAAACTGGTTTGAGTTCTCTCATTACCTACATTAATCCCAGCTTACTCTCACCCAGAAGCTAATAAATAATCCAAACTTCTGCCCATCCCTTCAAACTATAATACAAACACACACCCCTACTCTGCATCTTAGGTCCTCTAACAAACAACCCTTAACCATAACTAAACCGAACAAAAGAGCTGGACAATGTCTCTATTCCCATACCATTGCCAAACTTTGGAATGTACTCCCTCTCTGTCTTACTCAACTAGGCTCTTTAAAAACATTTAAATTTGTAATAAAAGAACACTATCTCAATACTTTGTCTGTACTTGTAGTCATATGATTAAACCACCTTAAATGTTTTGGCCACTATACACTACAAATTCTTTTGGTAACTTAATATATTGCAATTTATACTATCTGTCTTTGTATCCAGTCTCTCTTGATTTCTTTATTTCTGTGGCTGAATAAACAGAATTGATTAAACAGTATTCTTACTTATGAGAATATACAAACAGAATTACTAAAATGTAATACACTGGGTTTATTTTCTTGTATTGTATAACTCTATACTATGTATTTGTCTTGTATATCTACTTCAATTTGTATTATGTAAAAACTTTCTTGACTTTCAAAGTTAAGCTGATATTATGTAAAAAGTTCTGTGATTGTATGGAACTTTTCTCCCTGGGCCTCCACTGAAAATGGGTCTTTGGGCCTAGTGGACTTTCCCGGTCAACAAATGCCAATAAATAAATAATAAATAGATCAAACATTAATTCCTGGTGCACCAAAAAAGTCCCCAGCCTAAAATTTCTTACAAAAACAACAAATTCAGATTATGAGAATGGTATATATTAGAAAAAAATAACAGTACTCTAAACAGTGGTTATACTTTTAAGCTTTGCAATCTGAGCTCAGAAGGAATGTCAAGAAAGTTAAATCACACATTGATCACTTCTTTCATTTTTATTTATAACTTCTTTTATTTCTTTTTATATAAATATGATATAAGAAGCAGCAAAGGATAGCATGATGATATATAAAATGAGTCTCCAAAATATATAAATAATATTCCTATCTGGCAGTTTAACACAATGTATTGAAAGTCCGAGCACTGCAGGCGATATACTTTACCTGCAGCGCTTCCTAACTGAATATAATCATACAAAAGTAGTCAAATATCCTGCTCAGTAATGAAGAAATATATTGACAAAAGAACAACAGTAAAAGGTAAAAATCTTAAGATAAGCAAGGTGGCACGAGAGAGTGCATACTAGTGAAGGACTTTTGTAGCTGCAGTTAACAAGTTCCTTATTAGTTTTTATAGCAGAATTTGGAAGCAAGTGTCAGTAGTTTGGATTCCTTAAACCCGTGTATTTTTTTTGCATCATCTTGAGCTGTGGAACCATTTGATAATATAATTGTAGTGCCTGGACTTTGTGCTGCTGGAGGGGACTGTAGAGTTGGAGAAGGCTTTGTTGCTGATTTGTGTTGTCAGTGAAGCATATGCATTTATTTATTTATTGATTTCTTTATAGCATTCTTGTTTTATTATGACTTCCAGTTGTTTGGAAGGCAGTGAGGAAGGGTGCTTATGGGTGATTACTCAATGCTCTGTTGTTGATGTATTGCACTGTCACTGAGTACAATGCTCCACCACATGTCTGTGATTATTAGGAGTTTGATCCTCTATGCATCAATGGGAAGTTAGGTTACCTTATCTGCATTCTTTGTCTAAGCTCCTCAATCTCCATTTTCTACTGATACTGAGTGACACCATACAAGTCACTTAATCAGGCACAGCTCCTACTCATCCCTTAAAAAGGCCATAGTTTACTGATGGCCGACTTTACAAACTTTTCATGCACTTAACAGCTTTTACTTTTTTCACTCTACAATTATGTAAATTTTTTTCTCTCAGTAACATAACATACTATGGATATTATAGAGGCTGTGCATGTTTAATAATACTCATTTTTCAACCATGGGCTTTGAACTGAGTCCGAGACTGTATAAATGAGAATCAGACTTTACCGGTGTACTGACAAACATACAACTTAAAAATGCCTCACATTACAGAAGCATTAGAGTTTTAAAGGCAAATATTTCCAGAGTCATATACCTAGAAGCTTGGTCAGCTTCAAGTTTGTTGAAGTGCCCATAACCAAGCACTGTTCTAAAGGGGAAACATATATAAGTAATAATAACACAATAATATTGACATAAAATATAGTAAGGGATAAAAATAATAAAACAGTAATGAGCATGTTACTTGAACCTTTCCTTAATGTTTTTGTAAAGGAATTTTTTTTTTTTGTAGTTTTACTAAAAAACAATTTAATTATCTTTACAGCAGCCATTAATTTTCACACAGAAAATAGCATGTAAGCTCTTTTAGAACACTTCTCACCTTGAATGTTTACTCAAGGAAAAAAATAAATAAATGACATAATTTTTCTAACCTTAGAGTAAGAAGTAAGGTAAAACTCTATTATCAGCTCGTCACACCACTTTACTCCACGTGGAGCGCAATAAGAAAACATAACACATCATGAAACTTGGCAATATTTGTAGGGACAAGATAGTTTTAAAAGGGGTTATATAAAGAAGTGATTTACCACACCTTCCATGACATAATTACCAGTTATCTTTACAACTTTATGCTATTCTTTATAACTTATACTTTTCCTTAGATACACCCTCTGCTTCCAACAACCAGGTTGAAATTATCCATGGTAGCTAAATAATATGACCTTTTTCTAAAACTGATTGTGATTTTTGCAATAAAGCAATATCTTTGTCGCTATTTCTATGTTTTAGCAGCTGTCACTGCAATAGCTAAGATGGTAAAGCTGTCAAGATTTTCTTGTAAACTACCGCCAGCCTTATGTCATTAATGAATAGGCCACAACAGTGAGCAGTGGATAAATGAATTATGAATAACAATTATTAGAATGACATAATTATGTTATCACTTTTGCTGACAAGTCCATTCTGAAATGTTTCCTAGTGTTTACAAGAATAAGATAGAATTTTAGGTTTGTTTTCTTATTGCAGACTGTTTGGATTAGGGAACATTTTTGAAAATTGAGTGATGCTCCCAATTTTGAGTATGGAAGTTGTTATATTATTTGAGATGAATCCTTTTTCTTATTCACCTTTAGCTTTCCTAAACTTTACAAAAACATAAACATAAATAACACCAACATGCGTACAATAAAAATTAAATAAAGCATATAAAGCAAAGTATGCCCACGGGTAAAGGCAAACTGGATGAATTGCATGTAATAAACAAGTCTGTGTTAATAAATTATTGTGTTCAAGTTACATATGTGGGCATATTAACCAAGGTTCAATTCAGAAAAATATGTCTTTTAAGCCATTTTGAAACCAGCAAGAGCTGGTGACTCTGTTAGCCAATCTGGTAGCAAGTCTCACAGACAGGACCTTAGTAAATGAAGGCCTAAATTCCACAGGACACAAGCCAATGGGTGAAGTATAAAAGCTCATGGGAATCCAAGCACAGTGGTTGAGTCAGTGTGTATCATGAGAAAAGGTACCATGGATAGCGGTCCCAGGCCCTACATGGCTAAATAAAGTAGCACCAGAACCTTAACTACCATCTACTTTTTATCGGAAGCCAGTGTAATCTCTACATTATTGACATAATATGCTGGCATATAGATACCCCAATAAGTACTTGAGCTGTGTTGCTCCTCAATAAATAATTGAGCTGTCGTATACCCCAATAAGTAACTGAGCTATGGTGTACCCCAATAAGTAACTGAGCTATGGTGTTACCTAATAAGTAAGTGATCTGTGATGCATCATCATCAGATCCTTGGTTCCTCGAAACAAAAATTTGGTTACAAATTAGATGTTGTATTCTAGACCAGTTAGAACTGAAGAAAGTCTATGTGCGGAGGCTTCAGAGGCATGCATTCCAGTAATCAAGTTGTGAGGAGACAATTACATGCACAGCTACAAGTTCAGAATGTGAAATGTGTTTGTTTAGAGGGACATTTCTGAGACAGAAAGCAGAAAATCTGATGATAGAAAGATCTTTTCCTTCAACATCAGCCTGTTGTCAAAGATAATCCTAGATTATTAAACAAAGGCACAATGTATAACTTGTTTACACTGTATAAAGCAACAGGAAACAAGAATGATAGGGCAGAGACCTTAAGTGTGGTATGTAAAAAAACATTTCTGCCATTTTAGTTGTGTTAAGTTGAATCCACTTACTGATTATCCAGTTAGGGATACATTCCAAGTCAGTAGCAAAATGGTTTAGAGTTGACCTGTGCTCCTGAGGGCAGAAATGAATGGATGGATCTTATCAGCATCAGGAATCAAATTGTAATCACCCTGAATAAATAATGTGCTTCAAAGTCAACACTAACTCAATGAAATAAAGCAGACCAAAAATGGAGCTCTATATCCCATAATGTAGTAGGAATATGAATTTACCGCAGATAACATTCCTTGTGTGTACTCAGACATGTAGGAGACAATCCAATGCAGGACCATGTAGGAAATGTCACAGTAGTTGTCCTAATGGTCAAGAAGAAAACAATGATCTGTCATATCAAATGCCAATAAAAGAGCAAGGAGAACTACGACTGAATAACAACGATGCCTTGAACCAGGAGATAATTGAAGACTCTGCTGAAGGAACCATCTTAGCGCTATGTCGAACTCTATAGTCAGACAGACACAAAACATAGAGGTTACTATCTCTCATATATGATTTTAGCTGAATATGTGCTGTTTTCTCACAAACATTACCAGAAAAAGAAAGGTTTGAGCTCAAATGATAGCTGTCCAGATTGTTTAAATCTAAGCCACCTTTTCTCAGGATTAGAGTTAATAGTGCCCTATTTACTTAAAACAAAAATGTTCTCAGATAAAGGGAGGTACCAATAAACTGGTACAGTTAAGAACCTAAGGCATACAAGTATTCACAAACAAGTTTAGGAGGACAAGGTTTCAGAGCTCAGGTTGTTGTATACATACTGGAAATCAAAGAGATAAAGTCATCATAGTCAGGAGTATCAAATATGTACTAACCAGGTGAGTCAGCTCCTAGAAACAGGTTATAATAACCAAGCTGTTGTTTTGTGGAACCAAGGATCTGATGAAGGCAAGCTTACTGGTAGTGTACTGGGCTGTAAAAATTACAGTCCTCACTAGATAAAAACTTCTGTTTAGAGAGGTACCCTGGACAACACTGTCATCCCATCACATGGCAGCTGACATAAACCAGAGCAGAGATCTCCAGACATAAATACTAAAACTTCCTAAGAGATAGAGACTTCCACATGATAAAAGGGTAAATGAGAGTCCAGGAATATGGAAATCAACAGCTAATAGTGACTTTTATGGGTTGTGATAGCTAATACATCCAATAACAATTTCTGTAAATGAGTCAGTGTCTGACTTCAGAATCCATCCATCCCCAGCCCCTTTTTCTCATTTTTGCACATGGGGTTGGGGTGTCATTCAACACTGACAATAACCTACAGCCAAAATTTACACTGCTGAGTGGCTAGCCCTGCCACAGTTGTTCTTCCATACCATACCAATACACACATACATATGCACGCTTACACCTACGGCCAACTTAGAGTGTCAACTTTGCCTACTGCATGTTTTTAGAATGTGAGAACTACAGCACATGGTGAAAACTCACTCACTGACGAGGAGGATTTGCAGACTCTGCACAGAAGGTACTCCAGCCAAGAATCCAACCAGGGAACTTCTTGCTGTGAGGTGACAATGCTTCCCACTGTACCAGTAGTCTGTAACAGTGCAATTACAGATTGTGAGTGTGATGTAATGTGGAGATACCTAAGAAAATACCATATTTCATTGTTTAAGGTATGTGTTGGTGTGGTAGGACAAGGATTGGGGTTAGGGTTGAGGTTAGGGCTAGGGTATGGGTATAAGTAGTACTTAACTTCACATGCTTGAAGTAGTTTTAATATATTATAACATATTTACATTTATATTTATATACTAGAATGTATTTATTTACTCATTCATCTATGTTGCATATTCTGCTCTTGGACATTAGATAATGTGAATTTTGATGCCAAATTAGTATTCAGTTCAAGTGGCAGATTTATGGGCATTTTTGTGAAAATGGAACTCTTATATCTGCTTGAATGTTTTGTGTTGGAAAGCAGTTAAGATAAGTTCAAGAAATAGTTTCAATTAAGCATTCAACAATTAATTGGTTAATAGATTAATGAGTTTATGTGTTTGTATTTAAGGAGATGGGTTTTGTTTGATGTATTGTCCCATTGAAGGCGAATTGCCGAGGTACCAGGATATGTGAATTAAAGCGTTCAGATTTTCCATCTCTGTGGTTGGCGTTTATTTTCTGCTACATGTTGGAGTTTTCTTGTGATAAGTCTTTTCTTTTTGGTGTTTTATTATGGGTATAAGTAATCAAAGGTATGTGTGTGAGTATTTGTGTGTGTCTGTGTGTGTCTGTGTATGTTTATGTGTGTGCTACTTAATGTTTGGGTTAGGAACACATAGCATTATGATTATGGTTGGATTTAGGATTATAGTTATGTTCATGGCTAGGGCTAAGGTAAGTGTACCTAAGTAAGGTGGTGTCAGGGATGAATGCTGTCCTGAATGTGAATTGTTAAGTGACTAGGGGAAGGCAAGCAGAAGATAGCATTACAGGAGTTGGAACTGCAAATGCGACAGAAAAGGGTTTGTTCACTGGGTATGTATATAAAGTATGAGTAAACCCTTAAACATAATTTTTACTGATATCACTTTTTGATGACAATAAAAAAAAAACTGTCAGTACTGTAACCACTATGGAAGGAAATGTTTTAGTGGGTGATTCTGGTACTAGAAGGTTAAAGTGGCTATATATATATATATAGTATGGTCCAGTCTGTGAAGTAAGTGTACATGTTGCTAGATTTTGGTCTATTGAGGTAATACTAATTACTGCTTTACTTGTTTGTGATTGCTCTAATATCTTTGAAGGATTTTTGTAAATCAAACGAAAAGTATTGGACTATGAATATCAGAAAGGAAAAATGCACAGGACTTAGTTTGCTACTGCTTTTCAAGGGAGCCTTTATTTTGATGTATTCCTTTGGTACCAGGTTAGCTCAGTGTGCTTAATTTAATATTGGTTTGTGCATTATTTAATTGGATTTCCTCATACAGTTTGAATAAAATTTCTAGTTGTTTTATTTGTTGTGAATTTTATGATTACTGGTTTACATATTTTAAAATGATTTGCTTGTCACTGAGAAGGGATTCTTTAAATGAGAATGTCATTAAGCATTTGCTGAAACATAAGTGTCTTGTGCTATGCATATATATAAAGATAACACGCGATAACAATGTAGATGTTCTTCGGGTCAAAAGTTTGATGATTGGTTTACTATTATTGATACTTAAATCTAGACTTATTGAAGTTTACTGCACTTGTGTAAATGGCACAGTTTGGAAAAATTTTGCTACATATATTAATAACTAGGCTGACAAGGTGAATAATTCTAGGGAAAGTTCTTTAAGGAGAGTAGTACCCCTGATGGTAAAGGTCATTCAACCACTATTAAACATGGTATTACAGATATCACCACTGGAATTCAAGCTTCAAGTATTTAGCAATCTAAGGATTCAGAGTTTGTAGAAGAAAATAAAAAAAAAAAGAAAGGGAGATATTAAGAATAAATAATTTAGAAGAAAAACAAATTGACTAATGTATATAATAATAAGAGAAACTATATTAAACAAAAGGACACTGGACTGATATATAATACCCAGATTATAGGGAATTATAGGATTGTTTAATCACAAAACATTTAGTCTACAGAAAATGATACTATTATACCAACAAAAAAAGACAGAAAAACGAGGCAAGCAGTAGGCTTAAAGGAAAAAATCTAAACTGAACTGGGATGGATTAAAGAACATTTATATAAGATAGACAAGGAAAAAGAAAGAATCTGACAATGTGGCTAAGGCTATGAAAGAACAAAACAGCTAGATGAGAATTGTATGCTTGCCAAAGATGTAGGTGGTGAACCAGTGAGATCAGATGTACTAATTGTGATGATTATTCTTTTGAAACTATTAAAAGAGCAGACATTACTTAATTAGAGGTGGGGGATTCTTCAGATCTGGTCGGAAATGATAGGCTAGTAATTGAAGACTCAGTAATTAAAGGAACTGTTACCACAAAGAGGATAATGAGCACTGAATATTGTTATACTTGCCAGAAGCAAAACTGCAGGGTGGGAGAAGGGCCTTCGGGTGCCTTAATGTAAGGAATTGTGGAGGTGTTTTTATTCATGTTGGATCAAATTATCTAATTTAAGGACTCATTGGTTATTAATAGGGAACTTTACAGCCCTCTCATTTAACATAGCTAGGCGTTAGGATGCATTTTTCACTAATGACATGTAGAAAGAAATGTTAGGTCAGCACAAATTATTTTTTTTTTGTGCAAGTACCTGTATGAAGAAAATGGATCATTTTAAAAAGTGCAAATGTATAGCACATCCAAACTTAATTTTAGGCACATATATTTAGACAAGATGAAATCCAACTGCCAAGGTAGGAGATCAGAATTTTGCCACAGATATAATGTTTGACTAACACAAGGACTGATTTTTGTCAGGTCAGACATGTAAGAGTTGATAGAGAGTAACATATATTCTGGTTGCTAATGCAAATAGCATTAGTAATAAAGAATTGTTGTTAGGAAATGTGCAGTGGTCACTTAAGACTGGTGCTGTTATTGTTTGTAAAACATGGTTAAAGAATAATGATTGGAAACCAGTTCTTTTGGCATATGAATGTTTTTTTTTCTGTAACAAACATTTTAACAAAAATAAATTCAAATAAGAGATATAATGATACCTGTTGCTGTATCTTTGTTAATAACACCAATACTACAGATCCTGTATGTGTGACAATAAGGACAACCCCAAAACAGATTACAGTTGTTGGAGTGTATAGATAACCAAAGGTAAGTGCTGATGACCTAGAAGAATCCAAACATTTCTTGCATTAAAGACAGGAATGAAAAATCTTAATTGCTGAGGACTTAATTTTACAAAAAAAATGACTAGGATAATACTTATTCGACAATATTTTTGAATTTTCTCTTGGCTAGACTTGACATGGTCTGCAAATTGATTGCCTAGTATGAACCTATTAGTAAGGAATTATTTGCAATATATGTTCAGCAACAACAATTGCTGCAGACAGTAAAAAATTACTACCAGAGCTCAGAGCATACTGGATATTTCTTCTGTTACTAGGGAGATTATTGTGACTTTATGTTATATTTTACCACCTTTGTTATGCAGTGATCGTTGTGCTATAACGATTATGCTACTGCTAAATTATTCTAAGCTAATAGAAATAAAATTGATAAGAGGCTATATGGAAGCAAAACAGTCACTATGTGAAACTAAATGGAATGATGCTTTGAGTGGAAAGACAGCAGAAGGAATATGACAAGTTTTGAATGGAAAATTGAATACAAAAAGTAAAAAAAAATAACATCAGGATCTAGGAATGTAAGGTCAGGTGGTAATATTTCCATAAGAACAAGTTAATTAATTAATGAATTAATTAATTAATTAATTAGTGGGAGATAAAATAAAATAAATAGAAATAAGGTTGAACTATAACTTTGAAAGTTGAAACAAACAAATAAATAAATAAACAGGATAAATTATACATAGAGAAATAAAATATATGGAAACATGTAATATTTTTATAAAGCTATTAAGTGTAATGGTAGGGGCAAAGATATACAAATCAATAAACTGCATGTAGATTATAAAATATATTCTCAAACACAACAGATTGTAAACATATTTACAAAAATGTTCTGCAAAACAGTTTGACTAACAAAAGAGAAGACATTTTGTGCTAGTAACATGTAGGTGACTTGAGATACTGAAGGTAAATTAGATTATGTTTAAACAGTACACTGCAAACTGTATACAAGCAAAGCACAAGGAGGTCACAAAATCACTATTAATCACATGAGAATTCAATGTGAACTTACAGTGCCATTACATCTCTTATCCACTTGGCCATATAATTATGGACAGCCCCAGAGTCATATAGATCCACAAGTCTACTTTTTTGCTGTGGAAAAATAATGGAAGAAGTATGTATTGTTTAATTTTAAAGAGACCTATTCCAGGCAAACGATATAGACTGGGCCATAAAAGTACATTTAAGAGCAGCAAGTACCCACCCCCACACACTAAAATACATATATTTTCCAGACCTACTTCTAAGTGTATAAAAGCTGATATGTTTAACATTGTGAAGTATTTCAGATTTTTTTGTTACTAAGGATCAGTTGTTTGTGACTAATAAAGGTTTGTTGCTTTAGAACACTACCTGCGTTTCATGATTTTTGGAAATTATTGTGACTGAGCTCATCAACAACTTTTTAAGACTACTAGTTTTTTTTGTTTTTAATTTTTTACAGTTTCAAAGTCACATGCAAAATAAGCGGGCAAGAAGAAACTTAAAGCTAAGCATGGTTGGACTGGATTGGGGAGGGGTTTTGTGGTAAATGCATTAAAGAAAGCTGAGCAAACTTTTTTTATGTTCTCATAATAGCTATGTGGGTTTATTAAAGCATTCTTATTTTTTCCCACCTGCCAAAATATGACTAACTAATCTCACAACCTGCAGACATTAAAGCTAGGTACAAACAACTCTTTTTATTAATTGATTGTTTGTTGACCAGGTTAGTCTAACTATGCTAGTGTCCTCTTTCCAGGCGATATCCAAGATGCTATTTATACTACTAGGTGGGGTGGCTTATGGTACTGCACTGCTGGGCTGCAGCCCCACCAACTTTCTCATAAAAAAGAGTTTAATTAGTAATATTTACATACCAGTAGGAATTCAAACTGCAAACTATTGTGTAAAACCGAAGATGAGATGCTATATGGAACTCGGAGCAGTGTGCATATGTACTTAAGTTCCGAATTAAAAAAAAAGAAAAAAAAAACTTTTTGTTGCCGGAATGTTTTTAATACAGTCCAGATTGGGAAGATGGCAGGTATGAACAAAAATACCAGAAATTGTTGCAGTTTTAACTGCAGGAAATAAGAAGCTGATGGGACTCTTAAGTCAGCAGCCTGTCACATAATCTGAGTAAGTGATGTGCTGCTGATTAGTCGTGTTACTCTTGCATTCTCTTCCTGTGCTTTAACATAGCTAAATTGTGAGGGAGAGAGTGGAGAGAAGAGCAAAGAAAAAAGTTGAAGTTTTAAGTAAAATCATTGATCGGATTTAAACACTTTCTTAAAAGCTAGAGGAGGTTTAACATGAGCCAGGGGAGGCTTTTTTTAAATTAATCCACCCCCCAAAATCATTACTTAAGTTCTCAGTTTTTTTTTCCTAGCAGGGCCAACCAGATACTTTATGCATTTTTTCCTGGCAGGATCGACCAGATACTTGTTAAATGGTGCAGTAGATGATTTTTTTTTTACATCCTGTGCTTGAAGGCTGGCAGAACCAGATAGCAGAAGGCTAAAGTTGCAGTGAGATGGCTGTTTTGTTGTCTATTTGGGATGTTTTTCTAACAATATCCTGGCATAGTCAACCAGATACTAGAAGGTGGTTTATGTGCTTTGTGGGCTGTTGATGACTTTCTATATTTTTTCATTTTTTTTTTTATAATACACTGGCAGAGTCAACCAGAGACTAGTGGTCTGCATGTTTTTGGGATTGTTGATGACTTCCTTTTTTAATATAGTATCCTGGCAGGGTTAACCAGATACTAAGGAGGCAATGTGTTTTGGGGGCAGTTGTTGACTTTTTTTTTTTAATATAATATCCTGGCAGGGGTCAAAGAGATCCTAGGTATGCAGTATGTTCTGGGGGGAGGGGCAATTGTGGATGACATGTGTTTTTTTTAACCTAATACTTTTTGCAGGGTTAGTCAAGATACATTAGGTTGGTTTGTCATTTTTTTTTGTTGAAACAAACTCTACTCTTGCATGAGTAAAGTGCGTATGAGTGAACTGAAGTAAAATCATGGGCAAGTTCTTGGCTATGTGATGTGAAAGAAATACAGTAATGTAATTGTGGTCTTCTACTTTCATTATTTTAAACCTTGTAGTATCAAAGCGGATTCTCTGGGTAGGCAGTTGGGATGGGGCAAAGCCTATGTGTAAATGGAATTACTGGGGTTCTGGCTTGCTTTGCAACAGTAATATGCATTTGAGTGAAGTAAGATCGACCACAAGTTCTGAACTCTTTGAGTATTGTTTAAGTGAATAAAAAGAACACTTCATTTAATGACAGCATTGTCTTTTTTGTTGTTGTTTTGTTTTTAACCTCACAAGATCAAATCTTATACTGTGGGTGGGGTAGGTAATGGAGGTTGGGGCTACGTGTGAATGAAATAACTGGCCCTGCTGCTTTCTGTTGTTGTCATACCTCTCAAGTGTACCTCATTACGAGGAACGTACCTCATTTGGGGTCTTAAAAAGTTCATGTTCCTCGAAGTTCCTCAAAGTTCCACATTGAAATAGTCTGTCACACATTCAGTGTTAGGAATTTATTTAAATGAAATCCATGGTAAATAGAAATTAATCATATTAATTCATTAAAGGATCTTCTTTATAAGTAAAACCAGCATATTTTAACCATCCTATGACCTTCTTAGTTGAAGTTGTTAGTAAGCCATTAGTATGTGTTCCACAGTTTGCCCATTTGTTCCACATTATGAAGGCGAGTGTTCCTCATTTTGGAAATGGAAGGTTGAGAGCTATGGTTGTTGTAATTCCAGCTTTGCAAAACTGTAATACTTTTCTGTCTGTACTTTAGGATGAATGTAAAATAATTAGAAATGTATGTTATTTTATATCTTTTCATGTATATACTGAATGTTTGTTTAAAATGTTTCTAATATGTTGAAACATTTCTCCCTGGATGTATGTTGAAATGTTTTTTTTTTTTTTTTCAAATAAAGTCAGTTGCAGAAACCCAAATAAAGAAAAGTAAAATAAATAAAATAAAATGTGTATCTGGCTGTCACACACAAGTTGTGACTAATGTTTCTGTCAAAAAAATGAAAGTAATGCAAGTATGCAACAAGCTGTTATTATTATTTCTACTTTAATCCTTACACGGTACAAAACAGCTACTTTAGTTATATAATGGGGGGTGTTTGTGAATGAAATGAGTTGACTGGCCTTGCTATTTACTGATGTAATTGTGGCTTTGGAAGATTAATGTGAATTTGGGTAGAGTCAGCTTTCTTACAAGCCTGTGACTACTGTTTCTGTGCAAAAGTATAAATTAATGCAGTCATTCTTTTTTTTGTTTTAATCCTAGCAGGGTCAAAGCAGATACTTTAGGTCAACAATTGATATGATGGCTGTTTGTGGATGAAATGTTTGGCAATATAGCTTTGGTGTAATAATTATGGCTTTGCAGGACTAATGTGTATTTGGGTAAAATGACAGAATGCAAATTGACTATTTGCATGCATCAATTCAATATAGTAATGCAAACATTATCACTAATGCTGGTGAGGCCAAACCAACTACTTTTGGTAGATAATGGGTATGGGGGCCTGTCTGCAAATGAAATGAGTGGTCTTACTATTCACTATCATGATTCTGCCTTTGCAAGACTGCTGTACATTTTGGTGTATTGAGATGGAGTGAGTACAAGCGTTTACCTTTGGCTAATGTTTGAGTGAAAGCAATACAGAATATAACTGTTGTCTTTTTTTTTCTTCATTTTTCTAACTTTTTAGGTTCAAACCAGGTAGTTTGGATAGGCAATTTGGGATGAGGGTCTATGTCAGTGTGAGAATGAAATGACTGGCCCTGATGCTTGCTGTTATAATTCTGACTTTGCAAGACTAATGTGTATGGGGGGGGTTAGCATACAGGCTGTGACTACTGTCTCTGTGCAGCAAAAATTAAACTGATACCTTATTAACACTGCAATGTGCTTCAGTCTAGTACTGCTTGTCTGACTATTCAGTATGTGCAATAGTGACTGAGCAGTTATTTTATGTAAATTGGTTTTAGCATTGCCACCTACCCATTTTTTTCCGGACTATCCAAAAATCAAACTGATTGTCCGGTAGTCCGTAAAACACTGTACAAACTCTGGTATTATGTTTAAAAAAAAAAACAGACTATCAGACTTTGTTAAATTGGCAGATTTACTATGCTTTTTATTGCAAAAAGCATAGTAAATCTGCCAAAAAAATGAATCACAATCAGAAAAAGAGGGTGTTCCCCACAAGCGATGCAGCAGCGATACCACAAAATGGGCAGAATGTGGGCGGAGAATGGGCCAGGTTGCTGGAGGTATGAGGGTGTGTGGCTTAAGTCCTGTTTTAGTCACAATGAAAGGTGGCAACCCTAATTGCTTTATGCATGGTCAGGCCTGATCCCACTATAACAAAGCCCTGCCACTTTCTAGTTGGGACCCATCCCTTTCTAGATGGCCCCACCCATTCAGCTGTCTCCTACAGCCCCCCCCCCCTTGGATTTGAAGTCACCAGCTGCCACTGCTACTAGGGGAAATTTAACCAGAGCATAAGGGAACTTCCCCTATGCTTGGTAGTCGGAGGAATTATTTGTGTGTTGTACATCATGACTTCCTTTTTCCTGTCCAGGCATGGAAACAGCCAGGAGGAACAGGAAGAAAATATGGCTGATTCAGCATTGGCTGAAAATGAATTGAAGGCTGATGAAAATGTAGTTGAAATGATAGAATCACTACCAGAAGTTTTTTTTGATTCTGTGGGTGCAGAAAAAACAGTGATATTGGAAGAAAAGGAGATTGTAGCTGTAACATAGATGGAGTCAGAGGAAAACATTCATAGGAGATTGTTTGAAGGAGAGGCAGTTACCTCTGAGAAATGCATAATTACAGCCCTCCAATCAGGAGGGTTGCAGGATGATTATTTGGAAGAAATGGTAAACCAAAGTGAACCAGAAAGGGGAGGAGCAATTTCATGCAGTGACATCATGGATAAAATAGAAGAAGAAAAAGGAGAAGAAGAGACTGTGCCAGAAAACATTCAAGAGACAAACACTAATGCACAAACTGTGGGAGAAGGGGCAAAGAAGAAAGAAGAAATAATAAAAAAAAAAAAAAAAAAACAGAAGTATACAGTACATGCGAGCTATAAAAAAGAAGAACGTTTGGACAGGTATAAGGTTTGGGACTCTGTCATAGCACCTTTGGGTGTCAAAGCATAAGAGGAAAGAGCATTCATTTTACTTAATAAAGAGACTTTTTGTGAGTTGATATTTGAGACTGGGAAGGCCATGGAAAAATTTTTGGGTGCATATGATCAAAAGAAAATTATTTATCCATGGTCAGAATATGTTGTGCAAGCTTTTTACAGACAAACAAAAAAAAACAGAATAATGATCCAGTTTAGAACTGAAGTTGAAGCAAAAGAACAGAAAGAACATTTGTTAACTATATGTAAAGAAGTAATGGACACTACAAAAATATATGATGAAAGAGGATTATGGACTGGGGAAGGGAATGTGGAGTAATAATGAAAATGGAGACTGATAATGTTATGCACATGCCTAGTATTATTGATATTCATGGTAATATGGATTTTGTGAAATACAGAGGTAAGCCAAAAACTTATTTTGTGGGGAAAAGGATCATTTAATCAATGAATGTGATAAAAAAATATATTATTTATGTGGGAAAACAGGGCATGATGCAAAAAAAATGTGATTGAAAGTGCAAAGAATGTGGCAATACTGGTCATTCATGGTTATAATTTGAAATTAATGTGCAAGAAAATGAAAATGAAGTTATACAGGATAAAGAGACAGTAGAATGTGTTATACAAGAAAATGTACAAAAAGATGTGACTGATAAAGAGGTTATACATGAAGTTAAAGAACGTAACAAGGAAAAAGAAACAGAGGAGACAAGTGAGGAAGAACACTTAAAAGGAGAATAGATATATTACAATGGTGTGCTGCAGTAGATGCACATGGTATTGCTTTAGAAGATATCAGATTATTAACATAGGAAGAAAGAACACAAACTGAAAAACTTTGGAATGGTGTGGTAGTTTGGAACACGGGGAAAGAAACATGCTCGGGCATGTATATTATGTCAAGAAAGCATTAAAATATTAGATGTAACCATAGTGGAACTAGGATGAACTATGGTATAATAGACATGAGATGGAAAAAATATGTGTATAGAATTATAGCTTTATATGCATACATAAAAGAAAGGGATAAATGATGTTTAAAATATTTTTGAATATATTTCTGTAAATATGTACATTATAGTGGTGGGTGATTTTAATTGTAATTTAAGGAAAAATAAGAGCAATTGTGATGTTAAATTGGCTAAAGAAATTATGAGAAGTGGAAAGTTAAGTGTATGGGAGAATAACCACTTGACCTATAAAAAGAATGAAATTAGTACATAAATTGATTATTTTTAATAGCTAATAATTTAAAAGTTATAAAAAAGGAACTAAGCATGCTGGATTTTCAGATCATGTGGCAATATGGGTTAAAGTACAGGAAAATGAAGACTATATAAGAATAAGAAAAGGAATAAAGAGAATTAATGAAAATGAATTAGATTTATAAGAGAAAAAAGAACTTGTGGAATTATAGAAAAAATCATAAGACTATGAGGGAGTTTTATGAGAATCGGACTGTTTGGTGCCTTAATTTTAAAGCAAAATATAAAAATGTATTTGTAGAATGTATAAGGAAAAAAGGAAGAAACGAAAAAGAGAGATATATTAAGTCAAGAAACATTTACAGACTTATTAGAAAGAAAAATTCCTTTTATGAAAAAGAAAGAGAAATATATAAAATTAATCTAATTAAATTTAACAACTTGCTATATAAGCAAAAGTATTGCTTACAAGAAAAGAAAGAAGTGGTAGCGCCATATTTGAGTAAAGTAATAAAAGAAGGAAAATAATAAGAGAATTAAAAAATAAGGAAGTTAAGCAAAAAAGACAGCAAGAAGGACTACACAACATAATTAAAGTATATGTATTGGAATTATTTGTGAAGAGAGAAGAAATCATAGAACAAATGTATAAAGATGAAAAATTAAATAAGGAAGATAATGAGTATTTAGAAGAAAAAATAACCATGAAAGAATTGAATGCAATTCTAAAAGATATTAACATGAATTCTGCAACAGGACTGGGTGGAATTGAATATGGTATGTATAAAGAAATGAAAGAGTGGCAAAAATAATTTTTAAAGAAGTTATGAATGAATGGTTAGAAACTGGAATTAAGGAGAAAGAGATATGTACAGGAGCTATAAAATTTATATTTAAAAAAGGAAATAAAGAGGAGATAAAATTGGAGACCTATAAGATTGAATAATACAGATTATATTTTTTTATGAGAATAATAACAAAAATGTTACAGAAAAAATGGATAGAATATATGACCAAAATGTATTTGCAAGAAAAGGAAAAGAAAGTCAAGAGCTATTATGGATAATAAGAGAAATAATTGGTGATATCATAAATAAAAATGTAGAAGTGAAGGTTATGACAGGGGATATAAGTTAAGCTTATGATAATATTCAATATAAATCATTATGGGAAATTTTGCATATAATGTAAGCAAAAAATATTACAAGTAATAAAATCTGTTTATGAAAAGAATTATGTGAACTAAATGTAAATGGCTGGATTGGGGAAGAAATAAAAATGGAATGTGGAATAAAGCATGGCTGCCCAGCTAGTAGTGTAATTTTCTCATTAGTTATGAATGTAATAGTGAAGGAAATTAATAAAATGTCAAGTAGTGGTTGATACAAAATTATGAATAAAGTATAATTGCCAATAATGTATAATTATGCAGATTCTTTAAAAAAATGTTTTAAGTATAAATAAGGAGAAAAGTAAAGGATTTGGTTTTGAAAGTATGATAGGAGGTGTTTAGTTCAATGAAAAATATATAGGTATATTAGGAATAACATTTGGAAGGAATGAATACAGACAACAATGGGATATAATACTCAAAGAAGTAAAGGATATGACTAATTTTTGGAAATCATATAGATTTTCATATAGAAAAAAGCACACTTGTTGAAGACCATGGTAATAGGAAAAATTGCCTATGTTACTAACATCTATATGATTCCTATTAAGTATGAAAGGAATTAATGATAATTATATTGTCTTTTATATGAGGCTCTAGACTGAATCCAGTCAAAAGAGGGATTCTGTATATGAAAGAAGAGCAAGGTGGTTCGGGTTTAATAAGCCCAATAGCTCATGCAGCATCTCTAATTTTATATAAGGTATTAAAAGGAATTATGAAAGAAAATAAAAACTTGATAGAGACGATACTGTATTATAAATACAAATAATTGTGGGTAGGAATGGAAGTTAAAAAATGAAGTAAAAGCATTCTGAATGAAGAAATGAAAGAGTACCAAAACAAAACTGTGTTATGGAAAATAAAAAAAGAATATATGTGAGAAAAATAGAAAGGAATGGTACTTAAGTATTATGAAAGCATTTTATTGTATTGATCCATGAAAATATTTAGAAATAGATAAGAAAAAAAGGCAAACTGATGAGATATAATAACTATAAAAAGATTAAAGAATGCAATGATTTTTTATGGAGATTGTCTATTAGAAAATAGCCAGTTAAGGCAAATATGTCATACAAAAAAGCAAGATAAAATATGTAATAAATGTGGAGAGTTTGAGACTGCTAAGCATGTGTTTTTGAAATGTGAAAGAGTTAATTTGTGGAAAGAAATATGTAAAGATAATAGGGTGAAAAGTTTGCTAAAACTTGAACAAATAAATATGGACATACTAGAATTTGGTTATTATGGTGCACATAAACAGGAAGAAATGGAGAAAATGGACAGAGTAATATTTCATGCTTCATGGACTATATGGAACGAGAGACTAAATGAAATTAAATACAATGGAAAATGGACTTTGACAAAGATTTTGGAAAAAATAATGTTTTTGGTTGTGGATAAAAGAGTGAGGGGAAAATGCTTAAATTGAAGTTTATAATGCATGGAGATCTGTAAATAGATGTAAATAATGTAAATATGTAAATAATATGTAATGTATATATCAATAAAAAACCCTACACTTTGGTGCTGCTAGATGTTGACAGAGGACTCTTACAGCAGTAAGGAAGGGAACCAGCAGCATGAAGGAGGAGAAAAAAGCTAAAGACAATTTGGAGGTGGAAAGTAAGAATTTGGAGAAATGTTTTATTTGATAAGGAGGTTCAGAATGTAAACAAAGATTCCTGTTTGGTGGATGTTACAAATGGGCAGTGTTTAACTGTCTCCATGGAGAAGGAAATACGTGTGACTAATGAAGTGGTAACTGGTGTGAAGAGGGCTTACTGATGATGATCTGTTAAACATAATTGAGTAGGATGATCCAGGTGACAGTTCTGCTGTTTCATGGAGTAAGATGGCAGATAACTTCCTCAGAAGTGCTGAGGATGGTATTGTGTAAAAGGAACCAGATGATGTGGCAGTAGAGAATACAGCAGTTAAGTATTATGCAGCAGTGAGAGAAAGTAAAAGAGGAAAGCAGCAACAAACTGAGAAGGATTCTAGTTTCATGGTAGCAGATAATGCAGTAAGTAAAGCATATGTAGCAGTGACTGCAGGCAAAAAAGGAGAGCAGCAACAAACTGTAAGTAAAACTTATTAAAAAAAGAGAAAACCAACTGTGAGAAAAACAACAAAAATGACGCTGTGTAGATATTATGTATGGAACAGTCTGATAATTGTTCTAAGTTTTAAAGCTCAAAAAACTTAGTCTTTTATACATATTGGGACAGAGTTTTTTTGTGACTTAACATTTCAATCTGATGGACTGATGACATTTCTGGAACTGAGTAACAAAAAGGACATTTATCTCTGGAAAAAAAATTTTTTCTGGGAGTAACATAAATGTTAAAGATGTTACTTATCTGTTCATTCAGGGTCTATGTGAAACTGTTGATAATGTTGTGAAAGTTAGAGATGAGGGAAACTTATGGAATGGAGGCTGGAAGTTGGAAGCATTTTTTGAAATATGTAAAAAAAACATGGTGAAACACTTGTCAAGTGATATTTTTATGGCTGGTCATAGAGGGACATTAAGATATGCTGGCCAGCCTAAATCAAGCTTCTTTTGTTGATATGTTTTTAATGATTTAAACTTTAATGAGTTTAACTTAATGATTGTGGCAGGGTATAATATAACCAGTGTGAGGAGAAAGGACATACAGCAAGAAGATGTGTGTTTGGATGCAGGCTGTGTAAAAACAAATGGGGGGGGGGCACTTTTGGAATTGATTGTCAAGTGCAAATAGTAAATAGTGAAAAAGAAGGGTAAAGGGAAGAAACATATATGAAGAAGGAAAACATGAGGCTGGGGGAAAGGGTCAACTAGGTGAAAAAGAAACTGTAAAAGAAGAAAAAGTATGGAAGGGGAAAATGAGGAGAGAGTGCATGTAGAAAGAGATGTTAGTAGAAGGAATAGATACTAATAATTGTTTTAAAGTTTTTGTAAGTGAAACATCTGATTCTGAGAATCAATGATTATTTGTACATAAACACAGGAAAATATTCAGTTGGAGAAAGAATAAAAGTAAGAAAACAAACAAACTTATAAAGAAGGAAAGGCAACAGTTTGAGAGTATTTTCTATAAATGTGAACAGTGTTATTAAAATGTAAGAAGGATAGGGATATTGGAATAGTGTGCTAAATGTGATATGGATGTTACTCTGTTACTAGATCTAAGATTCCTGATAAGTGAAGAAAGACCGCAAACAAAAAACTGTGAGGTGGAAATATACTATAAAACTTAAGAATTAAATATTGTTCTGCAGCGTCTGTGTTGTGTGAATAAACAGTGAACCTATGAACCTAAATACTAGATGTAATATTGGTAAGGATGGGAAGGATAACTGTTATGGATGTGATGTGGAGAGAACATGTCTATAGAATGATGGCATTATATGCATATAAAACTAGCAAGGAAAGAGACAATCTGCTTCATCAAGTACTTGGTTAACATGAAAATTATAATTGCAGGGGACTTTAATTGTCATTTAAGAGATAAAATATGGTAAATTTGCTGTGTGGAACAAAAGTCAATGGACTTATAGAAAGGGGTCACTTGGATCTTAAACTGATTGCTTTGTATTATCGATAAGATTGGGGGTATGAGATGATGATATAGTTGTGACAGTTTTTTTAGACCATTTAGCAATATGAATAGAAAGGGGGTATATTACAGTAGGAAAGAGATTATAAAGAACAAATGAGAAGTTATGGAATGAAATTGGAACTTGGGAAATATTTCAGTTACAGAAGGATCATATAACCATAGAGGACTTCTATAAAAACTGGTCTGAATGGTGGATAGAATTTAAAAGGGAAGTATAAAATGTGTTTCTTTTTTTTTTTTTTTTGAATGGCAGGATGATGTAAGAAATGAAGAAAAAGTGAAGTAAGGGGAAATGTATAGACTGTATTAGAGAATTTAGAGAATAATACAAGAGAGTATTATGGTATGGAAAATAAATATATAAAAGAAATCAAGTAAAAAATTAAGGCATTACTGATATATTATTAAGAAGGAAGAAGGGGGGCACATCTGAATATTTGTGTAAAATAGTAAAGGAGGATATTAGTATAATCAGGAAAATGAAAAATATAAATGGAGAGGTTAAAAGAACACAAGATCAAATTATAAGTATTGCAGTACAGTATGTTGAAAATATGTTTAACAGTAAACAGAAGGAAAATAAAAGAGAATGGAAAGTAAACAAAAAATCCAGAATGAGTTAAGTAAGATTTGAAAAATAAATTATTATAAGTGAATTGGATGAAGGGCTTAGGAAAGTGAAAGGGGATTCAGTATTAGGCTCAGATGATATAGCGTACAAAATGCACAATAAATTGCTGAATTGGCAAACAGAGTATTTTGTAAATGCACTGAATGAATGGTTGAAGGAAGGGTTTGTTTATAAAGTATGGAGTGGCACGTTACAATATATATGGAGGAAAGATGAGAAAACTGAAATAAAAAAATAGATATTCAGCACACTGAATAACACAGATTGTAACATTTTTTTATGTGAATAATGCAGAGAAGAATGGAATGATGGCGTATATTATGGGAAAAAGTATATATGGTATAAAAGGGAAGGGATGTCAAGAATTGTTCTTTTTTGTGAGAAAATTTGTGGATAATACTAAAAGTAAAAAGGAGGATGTTAAACTTATGATAGGTGATATTAGCAAAAAAATTTGATATAATAAGGGATGATGTTTTGTGGAGTGTTATGGAAAAGTATGGAATAGGTAACAGAATTAAGAGAGTGTGTATGTCAGCATATCAAAATAATAGAGAGAGAGTGTTAGTGAAAGAGTGACTGATTAAAGAAATATGCATGAAGTGTGGCAAGATAATGTCCCATGAGTTGAATACTGTTTCTATTAGTAATGAATATAATAATGAGTGAAGTTGCTTATAAATGAAAGATGCCAAACATGTGAAGCAATAGGATGTGGTGATTCTAGTATTTTTGGCATATGCAGGTGATATAATTGCAATTGCAAAGAACAAAATCAGGATGAGTGAAATGCTGATTTTTCTGAATGGATGTTTTAAGGAAATGGGAATGACCTTAAATAAAAACAAAAGTAAAGGTATGGGTGATGTGGTGAAAACTGGTGGTGGGTTGGTGTAGGTGAATTTTTGAATGAATGAAGTGTCTTTGCTAGGGATAAAATTTGGGGAAAATGATGTAGTTATGATGTAATGGGAGGGGTTGATAAAAGAAATGAAACCAATATGTCTTCCATGGAGGACATATGGATTAGCATTCAGGAAAAAGACTTATCTGGTGAGTTCTATATTAGTGGGGAAAAGATACATGGCAAATGTATATATGATCCTAGAAAAATATGAAAAGGAAATTTGGCAATAGTTGTTTTCTTTCATATGGGGTTCAAGATTAAACCCAGTGAAAAGAGATATGTTGTATATGAGTGAAGATGAAGAAGGACTGGGGTTACTAAATCTAGTTGTTTCTTCTGGTTCTTCAAACTTGCACAGAGTAATAAAGTGTGTAAAGGAAGAGAATGAGAAATCAATAGTGAGAATGTTTAAATATAAGTACAAAAAATTCTGGAAAATGCTGAAAATCAGAAAAAATGTATATGTAAGTGAAGAAATTAAAAATTATCAAGAAAAATACTAACATGGAAAAAAATTGATGATACAGAGAAGGCTAGGAGGATGTTGCACAATAATGTGACGAAACAATGTTATTATATAAATCCATTAGCAGAAGAAGGGATTAAATCCATTAAAGTAAGGAAAAAGTGGTATAACAAGATAATCCTGTGTCAGGATTTCCTATGGACACTGGTAATAAATAAATTACCAGCAAAGAGTAATATGCCATATAAAAACAAATGTGAAGGTACCCAGGATTCAATAAAATCCATGTAGGCTTCATGTAGAGCCTAGACAGAATGTATTCATTTAACAGCCATGGTTCCTCACTGTCAGCGCACCATACATATTAATTAGTGTGCGCTGCTGAGGGAGATCACAGTATCATGGATATTGAATCCATGCAAGCAGCAGGATAGAGGCTGTCCTGTACTTGTGGACTCTCCAGCAAATGTCTGGACAGGTGGTAAGCACAGAACAGTATTTTTTATTTTTTTTTTATTTTTATGTGTTGTTTTTGTGGTGTGGCACAGTGCTTAGTGATGCCAAGCTGTGCTTATACATATACAGCAGACATCTGGTATATCTCTAAAAATAGAAACCATACATAAGCAATTGTATTATTTATTTATTTTTTTTTCTCTCCCTGTTTGCAGGGAGCAGCATAGTGCCTAGCAATGCTGTCAGACATCTAAAAATAGAAACTGAATGTATTTAATTGTTGTAGCTCTGTTGTGCTTAGCAATGCACAAACCTGTGCAGCTTCCCTGTGCAATGCTAACAGGCATCTTAGTAGTATATGTGAAGATATACTGCTTCCCTGTACTGTCCAAGTAGCTAGATAGGTTGAGTCATGACCTACAGTGTAGTAGATCCTGAGTTTGAATCCTGACCATTCATATGTTTTACATTTATTGCTGTGAAAATGTGTCAGGTGACTAAAACATCAGTTTAATTTAAAATTAAAAGAAATGTTACATTTAGAAAAACTGATCAATGCTAAACACAACTTAAACATGGTCAACAGACTACAATGTCTGCTCATTGCTAAGCTATGATTAAATGTGGCTTGTGCAAGTTTGTGCGATGCTCAGCTTCTCTGAAATGGTTTGTGTGAGTTTGCACAATGCTAAGCAAAGTGGCGCTTTTTTGAAAGTTACAGTATGACGTGTAAGGGTGGGACTGCAGCCTATATAAAGGCCAGTAGGGAATTTTGCACCATTCATTGGGGTCTTCACTTGGCTGTCGATATGCCTGGTGGTGTTGGAGAGGGAGCGTTCTTTTGGCATTCTTCTTTGGGATGTGCAGGAGTCCAAACTGTTTGTAGCACTCCTGGTGAAGAACTATGAACCCCAGCTGCTGCAGGGTGATTACCAGGGCTAAGAATGTAAGTCTGATGCCTGGGATCAGTTGGCCAGGGAACTTACCAGTGCTACAGGTGAGCAATATCATCACCACTAGAACGACCTGAAGTAGAGGAAGTGGGGAACCTTGGACACCTGGGTCAAAGTAGCTCGGGCTGGGCAGATCCCACAGATATGTAAGTATGTTTATCAATACTTTAGAAATATACAAGTTGAATCTGTGCAAAACCGGTATGCATAATGGCTTATTCTCTTTAAATAGCTGCAGACAAGAGGTCTCACAATGTCCAGTCCCATGCGGGATGCCTGGCCAGGATGAGGAGATGGTGTGATAAGTAGGGAAACATCAAAGTAATAACATAATGCCTAATGTAATCTTATAATAAATTAGTTACAGGACTGCAGTCTTAACAGTCAGGTATGACATACCTGGGGCATGTAACATGTTTAGTAATGTATCACTGCCTACCTGAAATGATAAAGCAAGTTAAATCAAGTAAGCATGCATTACTGTGCGGTACAGTTTCAAAACATCAGTTAATGTTGTGGTCTACCAACATTAAGAGTCACTGTTCTGGTCTGCTCATTGTCTGAAATATGCTGTAAGTTGCACTCAATTAATGGACAGGGTATATGGGTTATTTATTAGACGTCTTACATAGCCATGCATGGTCTATATGCCAGACTTGAAGCACCATTAATCAAAAAAATCTAAAAGGAGATGGTGCTTTGATATGTAATGTTTTCAAATAAAAAGTGTGCACTATTCCTGTATTCACTGCATGTGTGTTCTAATCTGACACCAGTCAACTGTGAAATGTAAATGAATAAAGAATGCAGCAAAAACTGTCAGAAATAAATGCAGTGCATAACCCAGAGTAAGGTTCAAGCCTGTGTTCTGTGATGATACCTGTGCAACATCCCTGTCATCCTTGTCATCGATGCAGGGAAATGAAGCTATGTGACTGATGCACAGGGTGACTATCTAAATTAAAAACACCAATTAACATCAGCACCTTCCTTTCTTTATTCAGCAACAATGATCTGGCACCTCAGCAGTTTGCCTTCAAGGATCACAGTATAACAAATTCAGCTGACTTTTATATTGTGACAAACAGCCTCTTAACAGGATCCAGTAATTAATTTAAATAATTTAAAATAACAATTAATATATGCAACACATATACACTCTTTATATATAAAATTAATAAATATTATATAAACAAACAATTATACAAATACACAAATATTTTCACAGACTATCCATATCCATGGATCCTGTTAAGAGGCTAATTTGTGTTTTTTTTTATTGAAATTTGGTGGTTTGTGTAGTTTTGACAATCCAAATTAATATGTATTTGATTCATCCATTGTTGACTTTCACATACCACTTGTACTGGTCACTGACAGATATTGTATGCTGCCATTTGTAATGAGTAAACCACATTATTTTGTATCCATTACATTGGATGCTGTTGTGATGGCTGTATACTTACACAATGAAAGGTGTCTCATAGAACTGTTTATGTTTCAGTTTCAGGATTGAGTGGGACACACCTGTAGGTACATAGGTACAATAAACCCATAGATGTCACAGCACAAAATGGAATGTCAGCAAAGAAGGAAACTGTCTTCAGAAAGGTAACTTAGTATAGATGCATAGCTCCGTAGATTCATATGTGTATAATAAGCTAACAAGAATAATGGCTTCTTTCAGTGTAGTCATGCATCCCTAATCTCTGACAAGGTCTTATACCCTTGATAAGTGTAAGCAGTGTTTTTTGAACTGAGACATCAACAAGTTGTGGTGTGGGAGATGAATCCTCTATGATTTCCCTGTGTCCATTAGGCACAAGTCTACTAAACCAGTTATGACTGTCTTGTTCCGCATCCCATTGTGTAACTTGTACATGATATGAGTTACAGCAGAGGTGTGCCTCACGTGGATGGGGAGCCTACTACATATAGGGTGTAGTGTCTGGGTTACATACCTATCTCTCCAGCATGTCCTATTTATACTACAGTCAAGGTGTAGGTGTGTAGAACAGGTAATTCTCGTACTAGTCCTTTCTTGCATATGCAGAAGGTACACAGTGGGATCTGACATCTCCCTGTATGGCAGCCATACTCCTCCCCTCCAAAGCATGTAGGTGACAGAATACACAATTATGGCCTTGACACAGTCTGCATAGGAAATGTTATGTACACTGTGAATTGGTTTACTGTGGAACCTCTGTGGCTATTACAGTTGCCAGATATGCCTGTGTAGTTACATGCCAAAGGTGGCATTGCACTCAATGATAGTTGTGATGAGTGCCATATACAGAGTAACAATGACATTCTGGGATTTACATGCCATACTTTTCTCTATAGGTTGTGCTATATTGAATGAATCCCCACATTTTACCGACCAGTGAAAGTCAAAGGCTAGATCACGCTCTGTGTCCATAATGTCCTGACTAATGCGTCAACTGTTGGAGTTGTGCAGACAATATAATATTTTCCAGGGATGGATAACATCTAAAGGTATAGTATTGTGCATTCCTTGGCATTTAGTATTTGTCAATGGCTCTGACAACAACTGAATGTGTGTGTCAGCCCATCCTGAATAACTGTTGGTTCTGCGTGGGATTCAGTGACCGGTCCTAATTTGCAATCATCTGCAAATGTGGGTGTGATTGCAGAGAAGGGAATGGTTAGGAGGGGTAGTCCCAGGAATGATTTATGAAGGAAGTCCACTGGTGACTGGCCTCATTGTAGGGGTGGACTATCCAATGCTATCTTCCCGGATAATGCCTGTCAGACACTTGGCTATCCACCAGCTGACATACTAGCCTTTAAATAACATGTACAGTGTTTCAACAATGCCTGATGGCCTAATCTTGTCAAATGCCTTCTCAGGCCATGGTAGGTGGAATGAGTCATTTTCCCCTCATCCATTGTATAGTTTAACGCTCAGTGAAGTCCACTGGTTTGGGTAGGCATGATCGAACCTTGAACAAAACAAAGTGGGTCTGGGCCAGAGTCTGCAGGTATGCTACATTGTTACTGATCATTTCCACAATAAGTCTTTAATGGCTTTAAATATAAGACTACTGAGAAATCTGGGGACAGTGCTTGTCACTGTATGCTAGTTGTCTTGTGTGCAGCTGCGTATTGCAGTTAATTCCATAGTGGTTTCCAAGAAGATAGCCATCCAAGATGTCTGTGTCTGTACAGACACAAGCAAACAACAGAGAGGAAAGTCATACATACACCCTGTGAAGGTAAGGAGGGTGTGTTTACACAGTTATTCTGCAGTTGCACACCACTCAAGCAGTATGTACTGAAATGGCACAATTAACCTTGTGAGGAATGCTGGTTCCTGCCTAATACTACTGCTGGTCTCACCACAACCACTGTCTCCTGGAATACTATGCTCCTATACTTTGTCTCTCACCAGAAGCAAAATGTGCCTAATAACAAAATTATGGTAGTACTAAGCTCAACATAAGGAGCAGGCCACAGCCTGTTTGTTCATCCACATAGTTGTCCCGCATCAT
This sequence comes from Protopterus annectens, assembly GCF_019279795.1. NCBI lineage: Eukaryota > Metazoa > Chordata > Ceratodontiformes > Protopteridae > Protopterus > Protopterus annectens. The sequence continues at coordinate 1,974,894,927 of NC_056725.1, read as the reverse complement.
GCAAGGCTCTGTAGGCTTGACATACCCTTTTCCAGTTAGGCACCTTGATTAGCAACCAAAACAATCATTTGAGTTTGACACGTATTAAGCCTTGTATTATAGGGTTGCTAGGATTTCATTAGGGAACTGACCAGATGGTATGTCAGAACACAGCTGCAGCATCATGATATAATGTTCAATGTCCGGTGACATAGATGTCCAAGGTTTCTTGAACAAGCACCACAGTGGCAGTGATTCCCGTTACAGCAGTTCATGCAGCCTGACCTTCAACAACTTCATGGTGCACATCTAAGTGATGTGGATCTGAAGTGTACTGCAGAGGAATGGCAACCTTTGGCCAAAATGTGTGTACCTCGCACATGTCCTAGATATGTCATACTGTACATTTATGTAACTGGAACACGTCTTTGTTCCCACATCGTGTCACACAACATTCAGTTTGCTGTCTGGTTGCTTGACAGGTAGTGTAGACTAGTAAGGTCAAAGTAATGACTGCAAAGTTGAACAAGTTCTCTGTGCATGCACAGATATCCACATCTTCACTTCAAGGAGTGCCTGCAGACAGTGTGTTGAGGCTGTCAACCCCAAGGGTGTAGCAGCATGACCCTAACTTTGCTAGAGTTGTACATTGTCACATTTGTAGATATGCTACTGCGACCATGCCTAATAACAGAATTATGGTTAATCCAAGGGCAACATGCCTGGCAAAGCATTGTACTCAACCATGTTATGGCACACTGTCAGGTGATGTGTTACCTTAGGAGAACTACATAGAGGTGATAACATGTTACATTTCAGCATCTGTCAGGCCACTGCCTAACAATGGTCTGCTGTGACATACACCCAAGCATGACTCTATTGCTAATGGCATTATCAATGGCTGCTGTTGAGATGTGGAATGTGTCCCCACTCCTATACTCCTATGTCACACAATTACAACATGTGAGAGATGTGACTATACTAAAGCCCTGCTCCATGCTGTTTCACACACCAGTCAGTAAAAGGACAATGAGCAGTTTGCCAACATGCACACCTCACCACATACTCCACCCATACCCACATCACACATACCTGCATGTGTAGAACTCCTTAACAGACACATATGCAAACAACAGGCACCTCAGAAACCCAATTGCAAGCTCACTACACATAATCACACATTTGCAGAACACAGTACACATAATAGCGTATGCACCACTGTCTCAATGGTCAAACACCTGAGGCAAAACACAAACTCAAACCTATTAGTCATAGGTGATTACATCATGAGACCATTAATGTCCCTCTCACTAGGCTACATATGGGAAAGGTCACATTTACCTTTCTGTGAGGTGCTAGGATATGCCATACCACACATGCATGCAGGTCTGTCAACATCAGGTAATGTTATGATGACTTCATAGTTCCTGTGTCCCTTGTGGACAGGGGCAATTTGTGCTGATCATATAAATAATGATAAGAACTTGACTAGGATTTTAAGGGACCTAGGGCCATTAGGCTACTAAGTCCAGTGATCCCATGATCACATACGCTGATGTAAAATGCTTTAACATCTCCACACACAAACCAGAATGTACCATAGTACCACTACCAATTAATGTTTACAGAACACTGCATAGCACACACACTCCAAGTTGACTGCAATTCGATTAGGACCCCTACCTATCTAATGGCACATACTACAGATCACAATACTTAACGCATGCACTACAGCTCAAGTCTGCTGTTAACATCTTTTTAGGTACAGTTATGCTAGATGACATCAGCAGACCTTGTTGTGGTCAAGAATTTGGTGGCCCACATCACCTCCTACAACCAAAATACTGCAAAACCCTCCCTCTTTCTAAGCCAGTGCGGTGATTATATTTAGAGTGAGATTATAGCCCCTACCTATTTAGTCTTGCACATTACAGATTACAGTACTTATCTCATATGTCACAGCTGAAGTCTGACATTATACTGGCAGTTAGCAGTCTTAAGGTACATGACATCAGCAGACCTTGTGGAAGACAAGAGTTTGGAGGCTGGCATCACCTGCAAGGGCCAAAATGTGCAGAACCATTGCAGTCTGGTAGTCAAGGTGGGATTTCCATTAGCTTTGCAGGGAGATGCAAAATATGGACATGTAATTAGTATAACATTTGAATATCTAATGATGCATAACTGTTCCTACTTCTGAGAGATATATGGGATACTACTCAAAGACAAGTGTAAAAAATCAAAGAGTGACAGAAATTATAGGAAAATATAAGCACATTATCAAAGTGACAGACAAAATCTATAGACTTTAGTGAATAGAATTTCAAAATTCTACCACACAAGGTCATTTATTTTTGCTTCTGAAAATGGAGATGTGAGATTATGTTCTCTTTCTTTGAGTTATTGATACTACTAGTATGTTGGTAATGTACTCTGGTTTTCAATGCTCTAGACAGCTTCAACAATCAAGTGTAAGGAGGTTTATTCAGAAAATTATGCATAGCGGTAAGTCAAGCCTGAAAATACGGGCATACCTCCAAAAATAGGTGCATGGAGTACAGGGTCAAATCAGGCCTGAAAATAATAATGTTACTCCGAAACAGGAACAATTAAGAAGTCTGAATATTTATTGAATTATCTAAATTATCCCTGCATATTGTTGCCTTTCTGACTTGGCATATTGCTGGAAAAGATTTGCATATGTTAGTCCATTTACCTAATTTAACAAGTAACTAGATAATGAAATATTTTAATTGGGTGATGTTTGAGCATTGCTCTGTTAGGAAATGCCTGAGATTAATATTATTGCTGCATTCTGATGAAGTTTAATGGTTTTATGTAGTTTTCTGGTAATACATTGACTCTAAAAACACATGAGAAATAAATGGGTAAAGAACTCCAACCATTCATAGCAACAGTAGGATATGAATGAAAGTTTGTGAAGGATGAAGAATAATATGAAATGACAATGTATAATGGAAGTTAGAATTTTTTCCATGCTCATTATAGGCCTCCAGTCTTTCCACAGCTATTAAGTGCAACCCACACTGCTTCACCTGTTCAGTAGTCCCTGTCATCTGAGAGTACTAGACATGCACAGTGAGTGCTGGGGATTATGATGAATCAGAAGATTTTACCAGGTTTCATGTTTCATATGACCTTAGTTCAGAATAGTAAGGTTTGCTTAGTGCTGTCTGCAGTACCTCTCAAAAAAGCTGGTTGTATAGAATACTTATCTTAAAAAGTTAGTTTTCATGTATTTACTTAAAGTCTGATATCCATGGAGAAGTACTGATACATCAAGATCATTTTCAGACTCAGCAAAGCAGAAAACAACCAAAGAAACAAACTTTAAACCATATCACTGTAACAGTGGTAACGTTAAAGCAAGCATGCAGAGCAGTATAAGTCAGGATAATATATAGCATAAATTAACACAAGAGTAATGACTGCAACAGTGAAACACGATGAACATCAGCATTTATAGTATGTACAATTGCTGGGCATGAGATGTGAAGGAAAGAAGAGATTGAGACAAATTAGGGGAAGAAGTGAAAGTAGGGAGACAGAAAAGAGATGAAAAAGCAAAGTGAGGAGAGATAAGGGGTAAGTATACAGCTACCTCTTACAAAGGTTAAAAAGATTCAGACAGAGCTATAGGAGTTTGTGGGACATGTTGACTGATAAACCATGGTGCTCTCGCCTGAAGAAACATCATGTAGATAGCTGACCTCAGTGGTCCATTCAAAAGGTCACTTACAGTGTGTCTGAGTAATTTAAGCAGACCCTGACTAAGGTACTACAGAAAATATTATATTTAGAGGTCATATAGAAGTCCAGAAGTTCATTTCTGTTTTGACATATCTTATTCCAAAATGCAGTCCAGTATATAAGCATATAGTTTAAGATGGTAGCAAGTGGAGGAAGGAGTGGGCTGGTAGATGGGGCAGCTGAGGGGCCCCACTAAAATATACCAAAGTAGGTCACACAATTGCTTACTCTGGCCCTGGTTTCACAACATATCATATGTAGCAATTCAAATAGCTTCTTATAGAGCACTGAAACAGGGCGGATGAGTGCTCTGTTTTCACAGTTAGGGTTTTGCGGGCTAATATGCAAAGGTGAATAATGTTCTGCATTTACAGATATATAAATTTGATGGCATTGTGTTTAAGAGAGGGAGGACAATATTGAAAATAAGGTTTACCTTCATTTTGTCACACATGGTATGTGCAATCATCCTGCTGTATGACGCATATTACCAAAATATGGAGAACTTCGAAGGATCAGCTGTCAAAAATGGTTTGCTTGAAAGCCATTTCTGACATTTGATCCATGTGTTAGAATGCCAAAAAAGCATTTGATTATTTGCTATTCAAACACATGTTGAATCGACATTGTCGTTTTTTGCAGCCTTACTTTCGGAGTAATGACGTGGGACACACATCGGACGACAATTCAACGGTACACCTGAAAATAATATATCTTTTATTGAACACTTGCAGAGCACCAGTGACCAACAAGTTTAAGGAAATTAAAGAGACTGAATAATTTATAACGTAAGGTCATATACTTCTTTTTTCTGTTGCTGTATAAAATGTTGAGTAACTGGCATTTTCTCAGTCAGATAATGAGCTTAGTTATGTGTTACCAAAGTTTCATACACTGTTATTTAAAAAGCCGTGTATCATAGGTGTTTTTATTGTCTTCTGAGTTATTCTGAAACTAGCTTTGTCTCCACGACTGGACACCCTTCCTTGTGAAAGAGGGCCTGGTTGTTTACAAGTTTTCACAGACTTGCAGGTAAGTATTGGTCATGTTAGCCATGGGATTAAAAAGCAATATACCTGTAATTCAATAAAATTGCTGAATGACTATTTTGTGAATTCCATAATATTATATGCCACACAAGACACCCTTCTAATGTAAGAATTCAGGAGCATTTCATGACATTTAGAGTAGGAATGTTCAAAGGTCTGTATGTATGCATGCTGGGCAGTATTATTCCCTCAGATTAATGCATTCAAGTTTTGTTTGGTAGATTCACCAATTATGCTCTGAGCCAGTGATGTAGGGATGATTTTAAATAACACAGAAGCAAAATTTAGTTTCAAATTGAAGATATTGTGAGGAATTCAAAAAGGTTATAACAAGGTATACATGACGTATACATCTTGCAGTAACCATTGGGATTCAGAAACAGTCCTTCCATAGTACTTTAGCATGAAGACTTGCAGCACTGAGGTGGGTTGTCTCCCGTCTATATGCCTGTGGGTCTGTGTGTTAATGCATGAATGCACACTGAGTGGGTTGTCTCCAGTCTGCATGCCTGGGGGGGTCTGTGTGTGTGTATGCATGAATATGACTGTGTGTGTGTGTGTGTGTGTGTGTGTGTGTGTGTGTGTGTGTGTGTGTGTGTGTGTGTGTGTGTGTGTGTGTGCATGTTGGGGGTAAGGCTGTCATACCTGCACAGCCCCTAGACTGTCAAGCAAATACTACAACATTTTTATGGAGGAAACATTGGACATAGGGATATTCAGCATATTGTGCCTTAAAGGAACTTAAAAAATATATATATACACACACACACATATATATATATATATATATATATATATATATATATTTGATATATATATATTTGATATATATATATATATATATATATATATATATATATATATATATATATATATATAAAATGACATGAATTGGGGGAACACTAGACACCTGGGATAAGTCTTATCATTGTACCTTAAAGCTACTTAATAAAAAAGAAAGACCAGTTGGGTTATGGGCGTTCATTAGACAACAGGGATGTTCTAAATAGTGTGCCATAAAGGCCCTAAAAAGGATTCAAACCCTGTACTCTTTACCTCATACAGAGGAGCTTAGTCTTCTACACTTCATTAGACTGCAAGGGTTCTTTAAAACATAACTTATGTGTGCTTAAAACAAAACAAATATTTGTGATGTGAAAGTTTTCAAAACTTGCAGCCTTTGCACAGAATGCAGAGGCATTAACTGATTATACTTCTTAATTCACTAGCACGGTTGGGGATGTTTTACATAATACTAAGAATGAAGCTTTAGTGTCCAGCATGATCCAATTCTTTCAACAGTGTGTGAGTCATGGGAGACAGATGGGGGAGGCATCAGTACAATGTAGTTCAGCACAAATAAAGGGGGAGTATTTCCACCAGGGAGATTATTTAAACTATTGCCAGGATCACTTAAAAAGTTAATAGAGCAACAGCGCAAGCTTCGATATGCAGTCTATTAACACTAAGAAAAATGAAAATCAAATGTCCGCCATTATAAACTAGCTGTGGGGATAATTGATTTATGTGGGCAAGTACAAATAAATAAGAAATGACACTGGGGAGATTCTGACTTCTCAGGGATAGGTAAGAGGTATGTGGTGTGTGTGTGTGTGTGTGTGTGTGTGTGTGTGTGTGTGTGTGTGTGTGTGTGTGTGTGTGTGTGTGTGTGTGTGCATGCGTGCGTGCTTGTGTGTGTATGTGTGTGTGTGTGTGTGTGTGTGTGTGTGTGTGTGTGTGTGTGTGTGTGTGTGTGTGTGTGTGTGTGCGTATGTGTGTGTCTGACTGCATAGCTTTGTGTGAGAGTGAACGATAGGGATTCTGTGCTAATATGATGCATGGGTTGCCAGTGTTAAATACCTCAGGAAAATGATGATTAGCACTAGCAGTAAATAACAGCAATTCAGACACATGCAAATTAGTCAGTAATGAGATCTTTCGTCAGGGAGGCCTGCATGCATTTGAATCTCAAATCACTGCATCATGGAAACAGACCCTTTTTACTGCTCTGGGATTATTTCTGTACTGCATTAATCAAAACAATCTGTGGAAATATTTGATTCAGACTACATGACTGATGTTTTCCTACAAATGTAGCAATTGCATGTATTTAATATATTAATTATATGTGTAGATTAAGTAACTTCCACTTTGCTAGTGTTTTCCCTTTAATACTTGTTTTGTCTTGATTTGGTGTTAGCTGATAGTTCATATTCACAATATAATTGATCCTGTTTGTTGAAGGCATTTTTATAGACCCCATTAAGGTATTAATCCTGACATACTTAAGATTAAAATAATCACTTTATATTTCCATAGTCATTTAATTGCCTTGGCATGTTTACTTGAAGCAGACTAGTCCTATTCAAAACTGTGACCATACACAGAATGAGTGAAATTGCTTATATGAGGTAACAGGGGTGTGTATTATAAAGGGTCTATATCAGATGATTGAAGTTTTACTACATCAAATCAGTAAACACTGATCACTACTGATCGAAGTAGTAAAACATCAAATCATCCTTAACTTTTTTTTTTTAAACACAAAAAAACTTAAAACTAAAGGGTGTAGGCAATGTGGGGTGCTGCACCCCTCCCCACACCCCCGCTACTTAAATATACTAACGCCGAGACCGCACTACATTGAAGTAAATGGAAATCTCCCCTTATGGAGATTTCCATTTACACATTCGATATTCTAAGCGTTTGCTATTGTCGTGTCAACAATATCAGATTCAATATTGTCGGCTTTCGACAATGTAATATAGACCCTATTATAAAATATGAGTCAATTAGTAAAGACTAGACTGAAAATGTACAAACATGGTAATGGCGTGGAGAAGGACAAGTATGTGGTGCACAAGAAGTTCTGTGCAGTTGAAATTCAAGCCTTGTGTATCCTGTGTAGTTGTATGCAACAAACAGATACATGCAGCATTTAATTAACTTTATAGAAGATATAGTAGAAAGAATCATTTTGCAACAATGAGAAAAAAATAAGTGTTCAAAAGAATTGTAAGCTAATCACCCTTGACATCCACATCCCACTCCCACCCCCCCATAAGGAAACCTCCGTAAAAAATGTCTCCAAAGCCAACGTCATGCTACTCAAGTCAGAAGTGACAAACTTCATGACACCCATGCAGATGGGAGCTGAAAGTTCGACTGCTGAATCCTGCACTAAGGCACTGTACAAGCACATCCACTCGTGCATGAATCGTGCCATCCCAAATAGAAACAAGACGCTCTCCTCAAAAAAAAAGAAGCCAATCTGGTGGTCCCCTGCCATAAACAAACTATACAACAGAAGAAAGAAACTGTTGCAGAAAAGAGGAAAATCCCAGGATGCAAAAAACTCTCTTACCAGCCTCAGTAAGAAGCTGAGATCCCTCATAAAATCCTCCAAAGCTAGTTGCGAAAATAAAATTGCTAAAGATGCCAAATACAACCACAAAGCATTCTATTGTTATGTCAAGAATCTAAGTGGCAGTGCTCAGATCTGCTCTGAGCTACAACAGAATGGCATTAAATATACTGATCCCAAGGATATTGCCAATATCCTGGCAGATCAATTTAGTGCCAACTTCTCCCCCTCTCACCCCCTAAAGGGTCCATCTCAATTCGAAAAGATTGCCAAATTCCAGTAATCAAGGCCACACAGGTAGAAACCTCACTGTCCAAAGCTAAGAATACAGCATCCATGGGACCAGATGACATCCCGGGCTGTGCACTACATGAACTACAAAATGAACTGGCACCTCAATAAGTGTCATGTATAATCATAGCCTCACCTCAGGCTTCATGCCCATTGAGTGGTGCACAGCTACAGTTATCCCACTCCACAAGGGGAGATCCACCTTGGAAACCTGGAAACTACCATCCCATCAGTCTGATGAGCCTGATCTGCAAGGGCATGGAACACATTATCATGGAACTTATAAACAAAGACATTGGCAACCTTCAAACACTGGACTGCCTCCCCAGTTTGGGCTTGTTTAGGGCCGATCTTGTCTCCTGATCCTGATTGACTTCTTTAAATCAGTCTCCAGAGCTGTGGACCAGGGTAAAGGAAGTCCACACAGCTTATCTGGACCTCGCCAAGCCCTTTGACACCATCCCGCACTCTGGAATCATAGATAAACTTACTAAGCTGGAATAACTCTCTAGGTCACTCGATGGGTTGCCAGTTGGCTTACTGACAGAACTATAAAAGTAGCCAACTCCAAATCCAGCTCCAGACCGGTGACAAGTGGAGTACCTCAGGGTTCAGTGCTGGGACCGATCTTGTTTGGCATCTACTTCTCTGAAGTACAGGCCAACATTAAGGGAATTTGGCTAACAAAGTTTGCAGATGACTGCAAACTGGGAGCCATTATTGAATACCCAAATGATGTGGATATTCTACAAAAGGGCCTTAGAGAAACAGATATTTGGTGCCAGAGCCATGGACTCAAGCTTAATGCCAAGAAATGTATAGTTATCCCCTTTGGGAAAAAACATGTACCCATGAATTACCACATAGGTGGCAGTATACTAAACACCAAACGTGTGATGAGAGACTTAGGACACAGGTGGACAGTGGTCTCACCTTCGATAACCTCATCGCCACAACAGTCAGGAAATTCTTCTATGTGGCACACCTCATCTCTAAGGGCTTTTCATTCAGAAAAAAGGAGGTCACTGTCCAACTGTACTCATCCCTCATTAGATCCATTATAGAGTACCATGCCCCATTTGGTATGTACCTCACAAGACATCTGCAACAGCTGGAAAGGTCACAGAAATACCTCACTAAAAGAATCACAGGCCTAAAGCAGATGCCTTATGCTGACCATCTAAAAAAACTCCAGCTATACTCTGTAGCATATCACCTACTCAGAGGTGATCTCTGCTTAACATACAAGGCCATGTCAAACCCTGAGCTGTTGGACATGCTCCACTTAAAGAAATCCCAATCCCTAAAAGCCACACGCTCAAAGGATCTAAACCTTGTCATCACAATGAACAAAACATGCTGGAGTGTTAAGTTCCTGACCCAGAGACTCCACATACTCTGGAATAGACTGCCTATACATGTCAAGCAGAGCGCCTCCTTGGCCCACTTCAAAAGGAACCTTGACAATTGGATGGGAGATAGGAAATTCACCTCGGGGATCACATTAGTCATCCTGCTAGACAGGGGTCCAGGGAAGTAAATATTGTGGGAAGAAATATCCAGGGAATTGTTATGGCTAGGCTTGTATAGGCCCTAGGGCAGATAGCCTAGCACCAACCTATGAACCTATCAACCTATCAACCTATGTATATTTCTGAGGAAAAACATTTGCTATTTGTCATCACTGTTAAAATGATAGCATTGATATTGTGAAATCTAAGAGAAGAGAAGTAGTGCAATGAGTAAATCAGTTAGATTGTTTCATGATAAGCTCATAATTTATAAAATTGCTGAATTTAAATTTGGCGCCTGCATAAAGTATAATATTATCTTAGAAAGTACTTTTAATGTTTTAAGACTGAAAGAAAATGGAAGCAATACAGTGTGTACATTAGTGATATATTCAGAATGCAAAGTTCATGTGATCTTCTTTCAAATATTAGCACTGTGTTTGAAAATGAGTTTGCCTAATATTTTGGGCTATTTAGCCTGTGAGAAATTGGTCATGGTGAATCATATTTACAGTCCATATGCATAGACCAAATGTGTAGAGCCACTCAAGTACTGTACAGAGCCATAGTATCTTGAACGCATATGATGATTTAGCTAACACTTCTGGATAGCTTTTAGAAGAACATTATAAACCATCAGCGAATGCTCCAAGGAAAGTGCTAACAGTTTTCAATAGAATCAGACAGGAACTGAAGCAAATTGAGATCATAGTTACCATTAAGAAATAGAGCCAGCAGAATAGGTGCATTTAAGTTGTTGTGAAGCAGGCACAATTTGCATATGTAACAATCAACAAAATCTAACTAAAATGATTAAAGGAGAACATCACACTTTTCTAACAGTTGAGAAAGTTGTTTGTACAATGCCAAGAGTTATTTTTTATTAGATGCAAATCAGCAGTTCCAGCAGTTAAAACTTGATATAGAAAGTTCAGAATTGTGCACATTTAGTATGATTTTAAGAAGATATAGATTTCTGGTGTGCCTTTAAATTTTGAAGTTAAGTTACAATTGCAAAAGTGAGGTAATATATACCACATTTATATTTACAGCACCTCAAACGATTTCTCCTGCTCTGAGGTCCTATTGTGAGGTTCAGTGATCGGGCTTAGCCATAAATAAACAAAAGGGAAATAGTATAACCATGTTTAAAACTTTATTTTTGAGTCTATGCATTATTTTTGTATACTCTAGACCAGCAATTTTGATTTTCTCACTTGCAATAATGAATAAGATTTCTGAGACTTGCATTTGGTATTTCATCAGCACAGGGTTATTTCTAAAAGCATTTGCACAAGTAGCAGAAGGCTTAAAATGTGCTACTGATGATCAGTCTGGGTGGAACCAAGGAAATGAAGAACATGTCAAAAGACAGATAAAGCAATAAAACAGTGTAATGTTTTGGAAGTTCTGAATGAATTGAAAATAGATCCTTAACCAAATCTTTAAAGGAAAATACAGTTTCAGTTCCTCTACTTCACAAGTTTATTGTAATGATATATCTCATAGTGGGGACTTAAAACTAAATTGAAAAAGTTGTTCCCTCTTTTTACTAATATTTTTCTCGTTTTACTATTAATTTTTAACATCAAAAACATTTAAATAAATGAAACCTTGAATTGTCTATTGCAGCCAATTCTGTTAATAGTCAGGCATTCCAGTTGTCCCCATTACCATAAAACACACACACACACATACACATACACACACACACACACACACACACACACACACACACACACACACACACGCACACGCACACGCACACACACACAGACACACACGCACACGCACACACACAGACACACACACACATGTATACCTGGTCTGATTTTTTTAAACATCTTTATTAATATACAACTAAAACACTGACACAAGTACACTTTCATTAATATAAAAGAAAACAAATCAAAGCAACATTTTTCATGCACTATACATTTATTTTTTTATAATTGTTCACAATCCACATCAAGTGCCTTCTGTGGAAGTTTGGGCGCTGGGCTGGCAACTCGACACTGTAAAACTCCACTGCCAATCATGAGTGGACAGGTGATCCGCTGTGGCGACCCCTAACCGGGAAAAGCTGAAAGAAGAAGAAGAAGTTCACAATCCACATCAAAATTAAATAAATTGCTCATTTCCTTCCTCCTCTTAAACCTTATTCCTCTGCCTAAGCATTAATCTGTATGTGAATGAAATAACAAATGGCACCACAGAAAAGTGAATGTTCTTGAGCAAAAAATAATGAAATAATAAAGTCAAATAATATAGTAAGCTCAAGAACAACCCTACACAGATAACTGTAATCAGCATACAAAATGCCTATTCAGACCAAGTGTAAACGATATTTCCAGCTCAAAGGAGTAATCAGCTGCCACAAGCTCTTGACTTTATTAATCTGTATGTATTGTTCCCACAGATTCCATTTCCTTCTATGTAAATTGTTCTTTGTTTCCAGCTGTTATATCTCCTTTACAATCTTCAGTACTTCAATTACAGTTGTTTTTTTTTTCCAATTTTTAGTATTTTTTTTTTTTGGCAGTCAGCATTAAACTTACTAAGGCCTTTCTTTGCCTGAGCAAGTCAGTGTGCATGTCCCATCTCAAACTTATAATCTCCTTCAATACAAGTATTTGCTCCCCCAACATTTCTTGATTATTCATCAGGTGCTAAATCCTGTTTTCTGCTGAGTGCAGACATATTCAGTTGCCAAAGTCAAAACACAAATAATAGAAATGTTGCCTTGTTATGCACATTTCTGCTTGAGTTGAACAATTTAATGATGATGCACATTCAGAGAAATCTTTTACAGAATGCTAACTGTGCTGTTTTCTTGGGTCTGCATCACTTCTATGCTTGCCATAAATGAAGGTTTGATAGTTTTACATTATTTATTTGTTTATTTATTGGCATTTGTTAACTGGGTTGGCCCAGCTGGGCGTGTGGCCCATTTTCAGTGGAGACCTGAGGAGAAAAGCTCCAGTACACAGTCAGTAAAGTAAAAGAATTACAGAGCAAAGCTTGTTAAACAGCAATTAAAAGAACCAAAGCAGAGTATATGCACAAAGGTAATGTACATAAAGTTTATGCAGAGAGATAACAAGAATGTTAATATATTTAAATATTTACATAAGAAGTGAGCCATCGGCATAGATGAGTGAGTTCAGCAAGTATCTGTTTAGAACAGAAATGGTTGAGAGGGAAGGAATTATTTAAAGGTGTGTAAGGGGTACAGGGAGGCTAGGTTGGGTCTTGGCAAGGGCAATTTTTGGACTTGAGTAGAAGAAGTTTCAGTTCATTTTAAAGTGAGATGGGTGGGTGATAGTACATATGTCTAAGGGAAGTTTATTCCAAGCATGGGCAACAGAGTATTTGTATAGAAGTTTGCCTACTGTTTTCTTGGGTTGGTAGGTGTCTAGAAATTGCTAGTTGGAGGTGCAGAGGGTCCGAGTTGGGGAATAGATAGAGACAAATGAAGAGAGAGCTGGGTATAATAGAGATTTGTACAGAATGAAGTGTAACATTTGAAACTGAGATAGCAATAGTTGTTGGGGAAGTCCTAAATCTTTGGGGACATAAATCCTCATTTTGCATGCTTTCCATGTTGATGCTCAATGGCAATATAGCTATAAATAAACTGTATTTAGAATACCAATGCAAACTAAAAGATAAACGTACATAAGTATATTATAAGTAAAGTCAACATTGTCATTAACTTCATTTTTTTTCATTTTGTATGGGGTTGGGGTGTTGTATTACCTGTCACCATCCTTCTCACTTCAGAGCCACTCTTCTATCTATTTGACCATCATACCCAACCATCACACTTGCACAATCCATCCAGCTCTTGGTTCGACATCCTTGTCTACTCTTACTTTCTTTCTCTCTCTTAAATCTGCTTTACCAAATTGCATTCGACTTTGTTGCACATAAGACTAAAACACTCTAATTGGTGTGACGTCACCTTCTCTGACCATGGGGTTACTTTTAGCTTCATCTGATTTCTCCCGTTTGCTGCCATGATCACTGTGTTCTCTGTACTCTGTTTCACTTTATTTGCCTTCAGTTTTGCATTTAATTTCCCTATCATTTAGTGAAGTTCTTGCTCAAGGTATGCTTGTAGTGCCAGATTGTCTGCATACAGCAGCTATATCTGCTCCTTCAACCTGCTTGCTGATCCTTCACTAGTATGAACAGCAGTAGACTCAGAGCTGAACCCTGAGACACAGATACACTCACTGAGAATCCTTCTTTGAGACCAAAATAACAACAAAAAAGGTGCACGTATGACCATTGCTCGGCTATGATGAAGTAAACTGTCAAAAAACAAAAAGCCAGCAAAAAATGGTGGAATATACATAAATGTAAATTTATTGATATAGAGACAAGGGGGAATAACCCCCCTGACCACACATATCCATATCCAAACCGGTTCCGGCTATAAAAAAAGAGCCTTCTTCAGTGGATGAAAAACAGTAGAAACAACCAATAAACAGTGTATACATATATATATATATATATATATATATATATATATATATATATATATGTGTGTATCTAAAGTGTAATGTAAGAACCAATGCGAACAGATAATAGGTAATTCAAAATTGGTCATTAAGACCAGGTGGAAACAGAGCTCCAAGTTTAACTATCCATTTCCTTTCTTTAAAATTAAGTAACTCATGCCAACTATGCTTATCCCTACATATACCCTTAATACAATCAATAATAACAAACTTAAAAGAAGCTGATGTATGCTTTAAAACATGTTTATATAAAGCATTGTTTTGGCGTTTGTTACTAATGTCGCTGAGATGTTCACCAATTCTTAAACGGAAAGGTCTAGAGGTTTGCCCCACATAGAATGCAAAGCAAGTGCAAGTAACCAAATAGATGACCCAATCAGTGCTACAATTGGCCCAAAATTTGATATAAAAAATCTCAGGAGTATTCCTACTACTAAATTCCCGGGTATTTTGGACCCGAGCACAGTATGAACAGTGACCACAGGGAATACAACCCAAAACCGGTCTGCCAGTTAGAGAAAGTTGAGTAGAACCTGTGGAATCAAAAAAAGCCCTCTTGTAGTGACTGAACATGGAACCCAATGTACGTCCCCTTCTAAAAGAGAAAGAACATCTGTCTCTTAGGAAGGGATATAACTTTTCATCTGCCATCAAAATATTCCAATGTCTATGAATAATATTCATAAAGCCCCTGGAATTTCGTCCATAAGTGGTAACCAGCCATAAAGGCTGTTGAGAAACATCCTTGTTCTTATCTTTATAGCGTAATAGATCCTGCCTGTTTAAATTGGAAGCCCAATGTTTGGCCAAGTTAACCGTACCTGGATGATAACCTCTCTCAGTAAATCTTCGAACAAGATCATCCCGAATAGCTACAAAAGACTGTTGACTAGAACAAATCCTTCTGGCTCTAAGAAATTGGGATTTGGGTATGTCCTGGATGATATGTTGTGGGTGGAAGCTGGTGGCGTGTAACAGGGAATTGTACTCAGGAAATTTTCTAAATAATGCAGTGGACAAAGTATCATCCAAATTCCTATAAATTTCCACATCTAGAAATAACATCCTAGATCTATGATAATTCATCTTGAATTCAATTCCCCATATATTGTCATTGAGATAATCAACAAACTCCTGAAGATAAATCTCATCAGCCTTCCACACCAACCAACAATCATCCAGATAACGTCGCCAGATGTCCATCTCGCACATGTAGATGTTATGGTTGGGGTCATAAATCATGACCTCCTCGATGTAGGCCATAAATAGGTCCGCATAAATGGGTGCAAAAGACGCACCCATAGCTGTTCCTTTAATTTGCCAAAAACATTGATTCTGATAGTAAAAAACATTTCTGGTCAGAACATATTCTGTCAAACATACCAAAAAAGTGTTAAATCCAGGTTGATAGAGACCAGATCTAGCCAACCACTAATCCAAGGCTTGCAAGCCCGCCCAGTGTGGAATATTGGTATAGAGAGAGGTAATGTCCAGAGTACATAGTAGCCAGTGGGGTTCAAGTTGTGTATCATTAATAATATCCAAAAATTGGGTTGTGTCTTGAATCCTTGCTCTGATGGAAGAGAGCAATGGTTTCAGGTAATGAGTAAGGTATTCAGACAATGGTTCAGTAAGAGACCCATGTCCTGAGACAATGGGTCTACCTGGTGGATTGGTAGCATGTTTATGTATCTTGGGCAACAAATAAAAATATTGTTGCTTAGGAAATGAAACGATAAGTTGATTTTTCACAGCCTGTGTTATAATACCCTCTTCTACTGTTTGTGTCAAAAATTGTCCAATCTTCAGTTGAAGGTGAGGGGACGGGTCCAAGGGCATATGCATATAGTATCCTTTATACCCCAATTGTCTCATGGCCTCCTTATCATATTTGACCTTATCTTGAACCACAACTGCCCCACCCTTGTCAGCCTGAGTTATAACTAGATTCTTTTTATTCATAAGCTCCTCCACACTCTGCGCTTCATCCTTGGACAAATTATTATATGATAACGGAAAATCCTTTAAATAACAATGTAAATCCTTTAGCACATTGTTTTGAAAAACTCCTACCAAATGTGTCATAGGCGGATTAAAAGTTGATTTCTTGAACTTAAATTCTTGAGATAAGGAAGAATCACTGTCAGTGTAAAACAATTTCAAATTTAACAACCGACAGAAATTAGCCACATCCTGGGCCAAGGAGTATTCAGAAACAAAAAAAACAGGAACAAAGTTTAATCAGAATGTGTGGTCAGGGGGGTTATTCCCCCTTGTCTCTATATCAATAAATTTACATTTATGTATATTCCACCATTTTTTGCTGGCTTTTTGTTTTTTGACAATCCTTCTTTGAGACCAAACATACTTTGTGATTCTGTCACTTGGTTCTCATACGTTGCTTGCCCTTATTCTATTACTGTTTCTGCGAGTTCAGTCCATTCCAGACTGTACAAATCAGCTTTCTTGGACTTTGTCATATGGTTTTTCCATGTTGAGGGATGCTCAGATGGACTTTCCTCTTCTCCAGCTTCTTTTCCACTATCTGTCTCACTACAAACATAAGGTCTGTGTAGCATCTTGATTTGAATCCAAATTACTCATCTCCCATCTCACTTGCTACCACAGTATGTATTCATTTGTCAATCTGATATCTTTGCTTGCATTTGTGAATATCATATTTGTTTTCATGCACTGGCATTAAAATGTTTATTTTCCACTCATTTTTGATATGCCTCTCTCTCTCTCTCTCTCTCTCTCTCTCTCTCTCTCTCTCTCTCCCTCCATATTTCAATGAGTACTTCCCAGAATGATTTTGCTCCAGTGCACCCAGCCTGCTGAGCATACAGCTTGCCATGACATTACATGAGTCTGCTTCTCTCCCTGACTTCATTTTCCCTAGTACACTTTATACTTATTCTATAGTGGGCTCTCTTTTCTCTTTTACTGTAGACTGTGCATGTAGCATTATAGCTTCTGTGTTTTTTTTTTCATTCAGAGGATTCAGGAAGTATATTATCCACCTGCCTTCATGTCCTCTGGCCTGGTGATCAGACTGTTACTGGTATCTATTAAGAACAGAATCTGCTGTCTGTCCTCTTTATATTTCTGTTGTTGTCTTGCAGCTTGACAGAGCTTTTTTGTGCCATTTGCTAAGTCACTTTCCAAAACCTGGTAGAGTTTATCTGATGCCTTGTTTTTTGCCATTGTGGTTGCACTCTTAGCCTCTTTTGTAGCCAAGCAGTACCCTTTCTTAGTCTGTTCTAGCTTTTTGATATCCCAGACCTTCTTTATTTTGATAACTTACTGAACATTTACAGTATACTTCCAGCTTTCCTTATGTACCTTATTTCCAGACTTGCTTTAATCATGTTTCTGTTTATTCATCTTCACACATGCTCATTTGAGACACTGCCATTACCATTCAGCTCCGCTGTCTCCTATTTTTTCTGAGGTGCTACAGCCTTGAGTATTTCTTTCAGCTCCTGTGCTTTTACATCAGTCACCTTCCAGGTCTTCAACTTTGTGTTGACTGTAAAGCTTTCGCTAAACGCTGTTTGTGATGACCAGTGGTTTACACTGGCGGCTGACCATTTCTCTAAGGATGAGGTTGTGACCTCTGATGTAATCACATTGTCCTTTACCTACAATAGAGAATTCTAACTGAGTTTCTATGCTGAACACTCGTGTGTGATTTTAGTGACTGTTTCTCTTGGGGAACAATGAATTTTCCAACATTAAGCCATTTACCAAACAGAAGCCCTGAATGGTCTCTCCATCATTTACCCTGTTGCCCCAGCCAGCAGATTTGGACAATCCTCACATTCTGTTCTATCTGTTTTGACATGTGCATTTAGGTCCCTCGTTATCAGTGCCCACTCATGTTTTTCTGTTTTATCAAGAACATCCTACAATTGCTGCCCAAATGCCCTCTTTTCCTTCCCATAGCAGCCTGATGTGGAGCATAGACCAAATTCATCAAGGCTGCTCTGTCTTTATAATGGATTACAATTACTGTAAGTGCATCAGTTATTACAATGGACCCATCACTGTATTCAGAAGACTCTCTCTCCCATTCTTGCTTCCCACAGCATTCCTAGTCTAACCACCCACCACCACCAAGTAGTACACACAGGATCTTATGCCAAGAAATTTCGCTAAACCACCCTTCCACTTTTAATTTTCTAAAAGATTGATTGGTTTTATGTTCAGCTGGTCTGAGCTACTAGATATCAACTATGCAGTAGTTTTCTGATCTTGGTCTGCTGTACTTTATGGTTGGAACATACTGGCTAATAGGGATATGAAAAAGTCTCCCACCAATAGCATGGGTTCCATGTGTAGGTCAGTGTAGCCCTAGTCCTCAACCCAGTTAGCATCAGCAAGTACCCATGCTTCACTTTGCAACATTAGTTGATATGACAAAATCACCTAGAGCTGATTTCTATATCTCAAAGAGGCTAGCCTTGATGTGGAATGCACTCCTGCTTAGAGAATACAGTTCAGCACATCTGATGCCTAAAGGTTTTTGTCCACATAACTCTTCCCCTAATAGACACCACATAGAAATGTTGCTGCTGCCCAGGCCTTTATTTGTATTTGGGTTTTTGTCCACATAACTCTTCCCCTAATAGACACCACATAGAAACGTTGCTGCTGCCCAGGCCTTTATTTGTATTTGGGTGCATTTTGTTGATGACTTCTCAAGTTAATCTGAGCAGGCTGGGTTTGAGTCTGGTGCATTCCAACCGTGATTTGAAACAAAATGCTGCTGTGGTAGCTTTTTTCTATTTTCATTTAATTTGTGCTAACTTCAAACCCTGGAAGGTAAATTCATTGCTGACTGCCTTACCTAATCCCTTTGAAAAAGTTGGGCACATAAACAATGATGCTATCTCATTGTATGGTCAGCCTTTTTTCATTTTCTTGCCACTATTTCCCCCTCTGCACTTCCCATGATATGCAATAATGTTACTGCGAGGTATGTGCTTCTATATGGACATGGTTTTGCACACCTCCACCACACTGCCACTGATTGACTGCTATAAATTCAGCACCTTCCAGCAAAGGCTGCCCTTATCTACAAACTTTTCAGCAATAAGCACCAACCATTTGCCACTCAACTTTTCTGCTTGTTGTCCTTGTGCAGTGTAGCACATTCATACGTAGTTAGTCTTAGTTTTCTGTGTACATATTCAGAGTAAGCATTCTTATAGTTCAACATACACAAACATAGTAGGTTTAAGAGTTACTGAACTGAGAAACTTGGCAGACTGAATGCCTTACATGCTGTTTGATTTATAAGCTCTGTATGAAATTATATTCCAAGCAGGATATGAGAAACTGTCTTTGCACATATTTATCAAGTGATCTCATAAAAAGGCAATAGCGAAAGTCTGTGTTGCTGCTGACAGAGGACTTGGTGAATTAGTAATATGTTTTACCTGAAACACATAAATGCAGAAAGCAGCTGGAACAGCTAACTAATATATAGAAATAAACAGTGACATTTCTTACTGTGTATGCTCTACTTAGATGCAATATGTGCTTTTAACTCTGGCTAATTTCTAGAGCAGATGTCATGAAATGTAGAATTTCAGACTACAGTGCATAATGGTAATTACTACTTTTAATCATGGCATTGACTAAACAATTTAAAAATACTCATTTCCCATTTGATGGTTCACAGCAACACTGAGTTACAGTATAATGAGGCATGCTCCTAATGTTTCCTTAGAAGAATTTGCCTTCAGAATGTATTATCTGCGAAGAGTTGGCTATAATGCACTAGGCTTTTGTCTCTTTCACTTGATTTTGAATTCTACAGACAGATAAAACGATGTGTTCTAACTCCATCACAGTCAAAAAAGTTAATAGTTTCTTGCAAGATGTAACTTTTTCATGGATACTCTGTAATCCTGTGCTCGAGGAGAAACTTTTCAGTAGTAGTTTAAAGGCAACTGTGATACGTTGATTGCTTTTGGGTTGGTACGTAAGTGCTTTGAGGATGTTCACATATTCCTGGTCACATACATTACAAACCAGATGATAGCTGCTGGTGTGAAATCTGACATGTTTGGATTAATCTATCACGGACAAAAAGTTATTAAATAAAGGAATATAGCATACAGTCATGTGGATGTATGAAAAGAATCACAATGGTTTATAGCATTTCAGATGGCATGCTACCTTTAATATGCACCTTTTTAGATACACTGCATATCTTTAACTCTGAAAACACAATATCCAGCATGGGTTTGAAAAACACCTTTAAAGCACAAGTTGTTGTATCTTGTGATTATTTCTGCCACATAGATGTTTTCTTCTAGTTAGAGAACCTCAAGGTACAAAGTAATGATGTATTATTAGTAGAGATGGACAAGACAGCTTCAGCTTCAAGTTTCCTCCTGTTCAGACTGGTGGCAGCTGGAGACTTCAATGTAAGGGTGCTGCAAGAATCGACTGAATAGCTGGGGCTAATTTGAATGGTGTGAGGTTCTGTTATAATAGACCAATGACTATTATCTGTGATCAAACAGTAGATGTGGTCATTAATTATTTAATTTGCATCAACAGAGTGCCTCAGTACCCCCTCTTTATAACCACTTTATTGAAAAAACTCAAATCCGAGAACTAAGTGCCCTGAGACAATGCTATTCACTGCACCACTCCACCACTGAATATTTTCTATCCCACATAACATACCCAGATTGCCACAGACAGAAACGTACTGTGCATAATGCTGATGATTATAATGAAAAGTAAAAAAAAAAATAAAGGCCAAATAGCTGCTTTTAAATAAACTGTAAGACCTCTCACACACATTTGTCTTCATCAGAGTCAGCCCCAATATCCATCCATTACAGCCATTTTTATGACTATGAAAGTGAACCTCTGAATTTTGATCAAAATAGAATGAATGTTTACATGCATTAATAACTTCCACACTGGAATGCATTTTCTCAGCTTATGGCTTCCAGAATACAGTGTGCAGCTTAATGCCCCCCCCCCCCCCGCCCCCACACACACACACACACACACACACACACACACACACACATACCTCTTTTTACCTCTTTTAGCTCAAAAATCAAGAAGAAAAAATAATAGGAGACAAAGGATCAATATCCAGGATAATTAATGTCCATATGTACTTAAAAAGTTGCTGTGCATCAGGATGCTTTTTCTGAACATTAAGTGTCTGTCATCAGTGACAAATCCTGACTGATTTGCCGTTATAAAACACACATTTCAAGAAACATACCAAAATGTTTGGTAAAGTCAGAGACATTCATTTTACAAAAATTAGGAAAAGTTGAGAGCATCTACACACACACACACACACACACACACACACACACACACACACACACACACACACACACATACACACACGTAAAAAAAATATGTTTACCTTCCTACATTCTGGGTTGAGTGGCATACATAGTGCTAGAAAAATTACACAGTATCTAAAATAAATGAAAAAATTATTAAATAAATTAAAAAAATGTTCCAACACTCATATTGTTTGCATGCATCCAGTATGTTTTTTTTTAGTTTCAGCTATTCTGCCTGAGTAACCTGAGACAGCCTGAGCCTATAGGAACAGCTCTTTGCTGCTTCATGTTGCAGGGCAGGGAACCCCATTATGAGTAACTTTTCCACCTTCTGCTCTACCAATTTAGTCTTCATTTAAATTATATATTATGCCAGGCTATTATGAACAAATTTCTTTTTCTTGTTTCATTTCATGGGTCTTTGAAAGGACTGGAACTACATGCATGTGCAATAGCATTCTAGGACTTTTGCCCTTGAGTTAAAGAAAGAAAACTAGATAAACAGAGATTGAAAAAAAGGTTAAGTAGAATAAATGCTTCAAATTATTTGTTTTTTCCACCACTTGGGGGACTGCAGCCAGTACCACAAACCACCCCTGGTTTGGACTGTGCACTTTTTGGAAGATTATGCGGACATTACTGCCAAACTGCAGTTATGAATCAAATTACTGTAACTGCATTGTATCTTCAGTTAAACTGTATGTAGCAAGACTTGTAACACTATGCTGTTATCTTGTTGGACATAAACAGGTACTTGCTGATTGAAGAATGACTAAATCATGCCACCAAAACCTACACATATACCTCATTATCATTGTCAATCCCCTTTTTCCCATCTTCTACATGGGTTCAGGGTGTCATATCAACTGTTGCCAGGTCTCCTACCTTCTTTGACAGTCATTCCTGACTGTCACAGGTCTTCTCTCACATAGTCTTCCATCTCTTTGACGGTTGCCCTTGTTTAATCTTGCCTTCTTCCTGTCAGTCCTAAATCTTCTTCACCAGATTGTCTTCTGCTTTTCTGCACGTATGCCTGACTACCATGATCTGTTTATTTGATCTTCTCTTCACTTGGAGCAACTTTGGCTTCCTTACTGATAACCTCATTTCTTCATCTGTCCCACAGTGTGCATCCTACCACCTGTCCCAGGCACTCCACCTCTATCACCTCTAGCTTCCTCAGTTGCTCTGCCTTTCCTGTCCAGGTTTCTATACCATACAGTAGTACTGGTTGCACCACTAGTTTGCACACCTTACTCTTCAGCTTCTTTGGCATTCTTCTGTCATACACTACCCCTGACACTCTGTGCCTGTTGGCTGCAGCACCTCTGATTCTAGCTTTGGCTTACTCACTCAGACTTGTTTACTACTCAACCACCTCTTCCAGATACTAGAAGTTGTTAACCTGTTCCAATATTTTGCCTTATATCTCATTTCTCAGCTTCTTCTGATTCCCTATGTGATGCCATTACAGTTGTCCAATCTGTATGCAAGTTTCATCCCATGTCCCTTCAGTTTTGCATTCCATTCCCCTATCCATTGCTTACAGTCTTGCTCAGAGTTGGCCTACAATACCACATAACCTGCATATAGCAACAGAGCCGTACTGGTTGCATTACTATTTTGTACACCTTACTTATCATCTTCTTTGGCATTTTTCTGTCATACACTGACCCTGACACTCAGTACGAATTCGCTGCAACCATCTGATTCTAATTCTGATCACTTCCTTTAGACTTCCCTTCTCTCCATCCACCCCTTTCCCAATACCTGATGCTGTTCGTCCCATTAGCCTTCCGTTTTGCATTCCATTCTACTATCACTTGCTGAAGTATCTTTTCAGAGATTGCTTGTAATTCCACATTGTCTACACACAGCAGCTTTGTTGATTTGCACTTTCCAACCTATTTGCTAATATAGCCCATCACAAGTATGAACAGAAATGGGCTCAGAATTGAACTATGATGCAAACCCACTGCCAGTTGGAACACCAATGTGAGGATAAACACTGTTCAGACTTATGTTATTGGGTCCTTGTATATAATCTGCACCAATTCTACCAAAGTTAATGAAATGTTAAACAGTCACATGACTGTCCAAATCGACTTTCTTGGGGCCTTGTCATATGCTTTCTCCATCTAGGAATGCCCAGTTGGACTCTTTCCTCAGCTCTAGCTTCTTCACAACTATCTGCCCCTCTATAAATATTGGGTAAGTTGTTCTGCTTCCTGATCTGAATCTGAACTGCTCATCTCCCATCTTACTTTATACTAATCTACATATTCATTTATCAATCACATTCTCCAGCTCTTTCATGCCATATGACAGGAGTTTGATACCTCTATATTGCCCACAATTGTTAATGGCCCCTTTGTTCTTGTACACCGGCACTAGAATGCTTATTCTCCAGTTATGGATATGCCCTTCTCCCCATACTGCTATGATTATCCACTGCAGCCATTTCCCACTACCTCACCCAACATCATGATCATATCTGCGGTGACCTAATCTGAGCCTGCTGCCTTCCCTGACTTTATCATCCTTAGTGTTGTTCTTTCTTCTTCTAAGGTGGCATCTTCTGCTTTCATTGCATACTGTGTCTGGGACAATACAGCTTTTGTTGGGTTTTCTTCACTTAGAAGCCTGTGAAATACTCCTGCCATCTGCCTTTGATATCCTGTGGACTAGGGCCTATGTTGTTCCTGGCATCCCTTATGAAGGGTGTCTGATGCTTATCTTCTTTATCCATCCCTCTTTGCTTAGAAACTTGCTAGAAAGTATATTTACTACTGTACACTTTATATATTGTACGCTTCTGCAACTTCTCATCATACTATGCTATGATATACTATTGTTTGCTTTATTAAGTTGTACTTATCTCTGACTTTTGTATTTTATCGTATGTGTGGAGCTTTTGTATTTTTTATGATTATGTATGTGGAGCTTTCCTCCCCGGGTCTCTGCTGAAAATGGGCATCTGATTGCCTAGTCAGACCAAGCCGGTAATCAAATATAAAATAAAAATAAATAAATAAATATTTCATCAGGCTACTTAAGAAGATATTTAAATACAAACTTGACAACATGCAAAATTAAAGTTAAGGGTGTTATAAAATCTATGGCATACTAGAAGTAGCTCAGACGGGTAGCACTTGAAGATTGTTGGACATTTTTTTTAATGACATGCATAACATAAAACATCTAAAGTAATTTGATATTTTTACACTCTGAGGTCAGTGTCCTTTTGATAAGGTTATGCTAAATACTCCAGTGCTGTCCAAACTGCCTGAAAGAGGAAGAAATATTGTGCAAGGTTTGCTGAATGATGAATGTGAAGTTGGAAGAATACATTGTGCTTCGTGTTGACAATAACTTCTTTCCTGATGGTGCTATTGCCTAAAGGGAATTTCTTCAACTAAATAAGTTGTGTAAGATTCAAAATTGACAGTAACTTTATGTAGTTAGAAACATTTCATATATATTGAGGGATACTGATATGGTTGTTGGGATGACAATGTGTTTTAGCAAATGGCCAAGCAACTTTTAAAGCAAACTAAATAGAAAATGAGTCCACTGCAAAGGAAGATACAAGTAAGTCTGTTTCCATTATTTAAGCTGGTAAATCACTTTGAAAAAATAGTAATTGTTACCTCATACTCAACTGCACTAAGCCTTCCAGTGACTCAGTCTACCATCCCATTTTGGTCCTGCCTCTTCTATGCACATTACCCAAAAAAGCTGGAGGCAACCAATTAACCTCCTCTGCCAGTATCACTTTAGAATGGATTCATGAAGCAAAGAACTATCCAAACAACATTACTTACCGTAAACAACATTATGCTCCCCAACAGAAATAAAGGGAACCATCATATAGTTTATTAGTGGCCTTTCCAAAGCCTTAAAGTCAGTCAGCCATTAACTACTTCTTAACTCCCTTGCATATTCTAGCTGTGGTAACTCAGCCCTAGACTGATTCTTTAGTTTCCATTCGGACAGAACTTTCTCAGTGAAATCAAACAACACTTTTATCTCCTATTGCAAAATCATTACAGGTTGTCCTACATGGCTCAAGTCTTGGCCCCATTCATTTTAGTATATTCATTGGCTCTCTACAAAATGACTTGAAATTGTCTAACCATATAATTTATGCTGACAATCTGGTGTTCTGTAAATCTGCGTTTATCATAAAGATATTGCACATAGGCCCTAACTCATTCTCTGTAATTTATATACCAAGAAAATATTGCTAAATGGTAAAAAGACCGCAATAATGTTTTTCAGTATCCCATAGGATGAAACACTTGATCTTTACACCCTGCTATCATCTATCTTACAACAGTCAACTTATTCAGTCTCACACCCTCTAAGTGTTTAGATGTCCTTGTAAAGCTAAGCCTAAATATGTCACTAGATACCAATAATTTAAAGACTAAAAACCTCTACCCTATATGACTGCAGCAAAATCTGCTACTTTCTTACTCCAGAAGGAAGAAAAGCAATAGGCAAAAACATCCTACAACTACAGCTAAAATACGTTTTAGTGCTTCTTTCTTACATTTCCATCAAAAAGCTCAAAGACCTCCAGTCACACTCCAGTGGAATACATTCTTTCATTCTCTGCTATTGTAAAACAGAACACTATTGCATAACTCTCCATGAAGTCAACTGGCTTCCTGAAGAAGAAAATGCATATCTTAATCTTTTTTGTTAGATCCATAAAACATTATATAATGATACCACACCCACACTTAGCCAAAGACATCATATAAATTATCCCAAATTCACTTTACTTGCACTTCAACAACACTCCCCTTCTGATTCAACCTGCAAACTGCCTTTCTTCTACTGATTACACAAGCTGTTTTCGGGCACAGTTTATGGAACTCTCCCTCTCTGTCCTTCTGTCTGTCTGCCTGTTTCTCTCAAATGGTGTTCATAACACCTCTAACTACATGAAATTCAGATAAAAGCTATTAACCTTCTACAAAAGAGAGTCACCTGCAGTTACTTTATATATTTGGCCACAGTTTAAGCAAATCCTCCTGCATTTTAACTATCTTTATAATACATCCTCTTTATGTTTTTTACTGACAGTATTCCCAATGAAAATATAAATACAAAAATTTCTCTGTGATTATGTAACATGTAAGGAATTTTAAATTCCTACTCTGTAAATATATTTATGGTATGCAGATTTAGCTTATTATCGACATTGGATATTTCACTTTATAAATATGCTTTTGCAGTGTATATTTGTATTTTTTTTCCTTACGTGTATTTAATATTCTTAATGCTTTTGTAATTGTCTTCAAGTTACCATGACTTAATTCCAAGCTCCAGCATTTGTAAACTTTTTCTGTTTAACCTCTGGCTTGTGGCTAAAATGGGTCTATCTTGGATCAGTCCTCTACCCCTGCAAACAAGCAATATGTAAATACAAGTTATATGTAAATACATATGCTGTCATTAGACTACTGTTGACTGGGTCATGACTCTTAACACACATTTTACTTTTAATCTTCCTCTTTGCTCAATGACAGTGTTTCCCCTGTTGTACTATAGTGTGGTTGTACCTAGACTTTGCTGAATTCATGTATATTCTTGTTTAGCACTAAAGACTAACTGGTCATTATTAATGATTCTGGATTAATCTTATTCAAACCAGCAGATTCTAATTTATGTGTAACAAGAAGGCATTGTTTGAGAACTGCAGCAGATCATGTTGTACAACTTTTCAGCCAAAAAGGAAACCCTGTAAGTACATTTCTAGGTTATTTCAGTGGGACTTAAACTCAGTAGGGCACATTGTTTCTTGCACACTTTGAAAACAGACTTCAAGTGGACGGTGTTCCATTAAGAATGTTCTTACTAACAATTAGAAAATAATTATTGGCAATTGGCAGACTTAGTGAAGAAAACTGGTATCACCCCTTAATTCATCTGTAAGAGACCATTCCATCTGAAATCTTTGTTATAGAAATCTAATTCTCCTAAAGGAACTGAGAGGAAAGTTGGCATAGTACCATGTGACTCTTGCAAACAGTGCAGCTACAGAGGTAGCAGCACTATTTTGGTCTTTAACATTAATAAAGTTATTAACATCCAATGAACATGCAACTTGTAGATCTACACGTTGATATATGTTGCATAGTGCTCAAATTGTGAAACCTCTGTTTGAGTAAAGACCATTAGAAGGCTATCACATAGAATTTATAAGCACTACTTGGATATAAAAGAAACAAGGATCACACCAACCTCCTTTATAAGTATTCACTCAGTTGTGCAGATTAAAAGAAAATAATGTTGTGTGATAGAACACATCCAACCTAGTATAAGGGGAGGTGATTTTAATAACTTTTTAGAAGTCAGGGACATATTGTGGCAGTTGTTCCTGGTAGCAGATAAGTCATCAGGTTTAAATGGGTTTATTAACATCAAATGCTAATCAAAAGCTAGACTGTTAAGATGATGTCATTACTTTTATATAAACTATTTTTATAAGTTTGTTTTGAGACTTACATTTTTGTACATATTCATGTATTTATTGGCATTTTTTAATATCTGTGATTATGTACACACATATCAGCTTTGTCATGTGACTGCTTTTAAAGGGAGAAGATTTTACATTAGTTCTGATGAAGTTTGACTGATAGTGAGCATAAAAGTGCTCAACCTTCCTATTAAATTGTAGAGTTTCCTTTCAAGGTATAGTTCTTTTTTTTTTTTTTTTGTTCAGAGTTTTGTTCGCTTATGAGTGTTCTACATGTCTTGACTTTGGTGAGTAGAGGTAACTGTAGTAAGCTGCTACAGATGTATCAAGCTGTTTGCTACAGTGACCTTTTTTAACTCTTGGCTTTGAGCTGATAGGGGCACCAAAAGGGGAACTGCACAGTGTGTTATATGATCTAGCTATGGTCCTGCCTAAATGTTCTCAAATAAAAAAAAAAAAAAAAAAAAAAAAAAGGAAAATAAATAAAATCTCAGTTAATTTCAGAAGTGTCTTCTGAATATGTATTGAGCAAAGTCTTTCTTCAGCAGGCATGTTCTTCATATTTACAGCCATGATACTGACTTCTGCAGAAGTTGTACGAAGTAAGGCACTTAAGCAATGCACATCAGTGTCTGTCAGTAATGACGGTGGTAGTAGTTGAAAAGCAGGAGCATGAAAAACAGGTAAAGTGCTTTGATTCTCATCTCTTCTCAGAGTAGATATTCTCAGGTGATAAACATGTTGCCACAACTGGTCTTTGATTGTAGCTGAAAGATATTGATATTGATAATCTTTTACTAGACTTGAACAAGGATCATCTGTCCAGTGATAAAGCTACATCTTGTTTTTATGTATTGTCCTGTGGTCTCTTGCTTGATTTGTTGATCTTGGAAAATCTGATGAAGGTTAAGTAACAATGAGTCCAATCTTGAATAAGAAGGATATCCCAGGAACATCCCTCGCTAGTGGCAGCATGGACAGCATTCAGTAGTACAAGTAATAAATTAGCACATTTGTGGGTAAAGGGTACATTTGTCATTTACCACAGCTCGTAGTGGCTGATTAAAATTGTAAATAATCTCTAAGCAGGTCCATTAATTGTTAAATACTGAGGTTCTGATGTAGGTTGCTGAATGCCACTTTTACAAAGAGATGTCTGAAAGTCATCTTTCATATGCCAAAGGTCATTGCCACTTGCTAATTGCTGTTCACTCCCGTTATGGAGAGATGATCTCTTAGTATGTTAATAGTGTGACCAGGAGTTGTAACGTTCCTGGTAAACACCTTTGGCAATTTAGACAATGTGTCAAATACTACGAAAATTTTGTTTCCATAATTAGTCAGTCAAAATCAACACAGATTCCCTACCAAGGAGACATGGGCAACACCCACTGATGCAGTGGTGTACATAGGGGCTCATTCTGGAACACCTGGCAGCCATTACAATTGACTGTCAAATATTCAATGTCTTGTTCAATTCCACGCCACAATACAAAAATTCTAGTCAGTGCCTTCATTTTCTACTCCAAGACAACCTTGGTGAACCTTTTTAAGATGTCTGTGATGTAATAAAGGATAGGAAAATAATTAACGTCCAATTACAGAGGCAGCATTTCCTACCTTAGTGTACAGAGACAATTTCTGAATCTAGCCTTCATTCTATTACCACTACCAATGACTATAAAATGTATTTGAAATAAATTTCATATTAAACTAAACTTAAAATAAAAGTTTATACCAACACCCTCATCTAAAAGAGTGTGTTTTTAATCAAAACTGGAAGAAAACATAAAGCAACTGCAATAAAATTATCAAAAGAATATATATACACAGCACAAATTAATAAATAACTAGATAAATAAATCCATCCATCAATACATACATACATGCACACATACATACATATATGCACACATACATACAAGCAAATGTAGAAAGTAAAACAGGCCACTCTATCCATCAAAACATTAAAGTAGAAGAAATAAATAAATTAAGCATAGCTTAAATAATTTAACATCTTTATACAATAAGATCTCATTTACAAAAATTAGTGTGTTATGCAT
>NC_056725.1:1974817046-1974862046 GCF_019279795.1 Protopterus annectens | reverse complement strand
TCTGGTCTCAATCTTCTGGACTTTGGTATTTTGAAAATTTGTTACGTCAAAGTAGATCCATATATATATATATATATATACACACACACACACACACACACACACACACACATATATATATATATATATATATATATATATATATACACACACACACACACACACACACACACACATATATATTTATACATGAATAATTAGACACTTGGTTGCATGACAATTTTGTTTTCCAAGTGACTGAATTCAAATGCTTGAAAGACCATTCATACAGTGAAAAATCAAACAACTGAAAATGTTTTAAAGTTTTTTTTCCCCCAGGGGATCAAGCCCCACAATCACCATCATACCCACCTTACTTAAGTACACTAATTTCATGGTCACACGACTGTGGAACTACCACACACAGAGGAATCACTGCCAACACACAAACAGAAACTACACCAGCAGGATTTATATACAGGTAACTCCAGTTGCCAGATAAAACTTCATATAGTTTTACATATTCTATTTCTGTTTTATAAAACTAGGTTCAATTATGTCACATTCATTTAAATGGACTTTCAGTCAAATAGCCATTCAACTAAATTGGCTTTCAACCATTTTAACACACTGGCTCAAGGATTCATAAGGAACCCTAGCACTTGTAATGAGGGTTGCGGTAAAAAGGCTCCATTTTCACACTGCAGTATATTCTGATTCATGGACACAGTAGCCATGATGACAAAAGACCTCAATATCAGCTAATTTAGAAGTCTGTTAACTGCAGATTACAATCCCAAGTGCAAATCAGAATTCTTGTGGTACTTAACATTATTAGAATCTACCTCATTTTTGCACATGTACCCATCCCCCATGTACACTCTCACAAACAATATATGCATTCAAACACTGACTCAATGCCCAATACCTATCCCTGCATAGTGAGAATGTTCCAGTGTCTACCTTTTCCTACTGCATTTTGGTTCCCCTTCTTTTTTCCATTTCACACATAATAGTACATTATCACTATCATTATCAGCCCCCTTTTTTCCCATTTTTTCTACATGGGGTCGGGGTATCATGTTTACAGTTGCCAATTATCTCAATTCAGTGCCACACTCCTGCCTTCTTCAACACTCATGCCTAATTGTCACAGATCTTCTTTCACACAATCCACCCACCTCTTTGCTGGACATCCTTGCTTCCTCTTACCTTCTTCCTGTTTGTCCTAAATCTTCCTCACCAGATCGTCTTCTGCTTTTCCACACATGTGCCCAAACCACCGTAATCTGTTCTCTTTGATCTTTTTTGCAATTGGAGCTAATTTGGCTTCTGCTCTTATGTCCTCATTTCTTCGTCTGTCCCACAGCGTGCATCCTACCACCTTTCTCAGGCACTTCATTTCCATCACCTCTAGCTTCTTCAACTGTTCTGCCTTTACTGCCCAGGTTTCTGTACCATACAGTAGTACTGGTCACGCCATTGTCTTGTACACCTTACTTTTCAGCTTCTTTGGCATTCTTCTGTCATAGACTACACCTGATACTCTATGCCAGTTGGCTGCAGCCCCTCTGATTCTAACTCTGACCTCTTCATTCAGACTGCCCTTCTCCTCAACCACCCCTCCCAGATACTTGATGCTGTTTACCTGTTCCACTGTCTTCCATTCTATCTCTATTCTCAGCTTCTTCTGATCTCCACAATTTGCTGCCATTACCACCATCTTATCTGTGTTTAGTTTCATCCCATGTGCATTCAGAGTTGCATTCCATTCCATTCTCCTATCCTTTGCTGAAGTTCTAGCTCAGAGTCTGCCTGTATTGCCACATCGTCTGCATACAGCAGCTTTGTTGATCTGTCCTCTCCAACCTGTTTGCTAATGTAGTCCATCACCAATATGAACAGCACTGGGCTCTGAGCTGAACTCTGATGTACACCCACTCCCACTGGGAACCCCTCTGTGAGGTCGAACACTGTTTGTACTTGAGTCATTGGGTCCTTGTACAAAGCCTGGACTAATTCTAACAATGTTTCTGGGACTTCAAACCACCACAGTACTGACCATATTAGCTTGCTTGGGACTTTGTCATATGCTTTCTCCAAGTCTAGGAATGCCTAGTTGGACTCTCTCCTCATGTCTAGCTTCTTCTTCTCAAGTATCTGTCTCAGTGCAAACATTGAGTCAATTGTGCTGCATCCTGATTGGAACCAGAACTGTTCATCTTACATTCTACTACTCTGAGTATCCATTTATCAAGCACTCTGTCCAGAACATTCATGCAGTGTGGTAGGAGTTTGATCCATCTGTACTACCCACAGTTGTTGATGTCCCCTTTGTTCTTGTGTAGTGGCACAAGTATGCTTATTCTCCAGTCATCTGGGTTACACCTTTCTCTCCACACTGCTATTAGTACCCTCAGGAGCCATTTCTCCCCTAGCTCACCCAGTATCTTTATCATATCTGCTGTCACCTCATGTGAGCCTGCTTCTTTCCCTGACTTCATCTTCCTGAGTGCTGTTCTTACTTCTTCTAAGGTGGGCTCCTCTTCTTCTCTAATTGTAGACTATTTCTGGGGCAGTACTGCTTCTGTGGGGTTTTCTTCATTCAGAAGCTGCTGGAAATACTCCTTCCATCTGCCTTTGATGTCCTGTGGACTGGTGAGCAGGTTGTTGCTGGCATCCCTTATGAAGGGTATCTGATTATCTTGTTTATCTTTCTGTCATTGCCTTGCAACCTGATATAGTTTCTTTGTGCCACTAACGAAGTCACTTTCCAGAAGTTGGTCGAGTGCCTCCAATGCCCTGTTCTTTGCTATTGTAGCTTCTTTCTTAGCTTCTTTGTTAGCCCCTTCCTAGCTTGGCCAGTCTTTTCTATCTACCACTTCTTCCTGCACTCCTTCTTTCTTTTGATGACTTCCTGGACTTCTACATTCCACCACCAGCTTTTCTTATGTACCTTATTTCCATACCTGGCTCGGCCACATATCTTTTCTGTAGTCCTAACACATGCTGTTTTTAGGCGCTGCCACTCTTCTTCAACTCCACCTATTTCCTCCTCTTCTTGGGGTGATAGAGCCCTAAGTAATTCCTTGAACTGCTGTACTTTCTCTCCAGTCAACTTCCAGGTCTTCAGCCTGGTCTCTGCTGACCTTAGAGCCTTCTCTGACCACTGCTTGCAGCTAATTGTGGCAACTAATGGTTTGTGCTGTGGGTCAACTGTTTCACTGGGGATGACTTTGCAATCATGGATTCTAACCCAGTCCCTTTTCCTTAATAGGAGGAAGTCTACCTGAGTTGCATGCTAGCTAGTCTTGTATGTGATCTTGTGACTGTTTCCCTATCTGAACCATGTGTTGGCTACTATCAAGCCATTTGCCAGAGAGAAGTCTAGAATGGCTTGTCCTTCTTTAATCCTGTTACCCCACCCATGTGGGCCCAGACAGTCCTCATATCCTGTTCTGTCTGTCCCGATATGTGCATTCAAGTCACCCATTATCAGCACCAATTCATGTTGTCCTGCTTTATCTAGTAGGTACTGCAACTGCTATCTGAATGCATTCTTTTCCTCACTATCACAACCCTGCAGTGGGGCATA
Source organism: Protopterus annectens (assembly GCF_019279795.1). NCBI lineage: Eukaryota > Metazoa > Chordata > Ceratodontiformes > Protopteridae > Protopterus > Protopterus annectens. Next base: position 1,974,858,472 of record NC_056725.1, on the reverse strand, counting down.
TGCTGCTATTATGAATACTGCCCTATCATTACACTGGAGTCTGATTGCCATGAGTCTGTCATTAATTCTGATGATATCGTTCACTGCCTTCTGAAGCCTTTCTCTCACCACAATTCCTACACCATTTCTAGCCTGTCCCCCACCTGTATAGTAGAGTCTGGATCCCAAGCCAAGTGGCTTTGCTGCACTGCCCTTCCGTCTCATCTCTTGGATACCTAGGATGTCTAGCCTCCTACATATCATGTCATCCACTTCCAAGCTGCGTCCTGTCAGTGAACCTACATTAAGCGTAGCAATTCTCAGCTCATGTTTGGCAGGTTGTTTGGATTTACATCCAGCTTTTGCTCAAAAGAACTATCCCAGGTAACCTAGGCTGGGCAACTAGACACCGGCCAGCCAGAAGCTTATTGGTGGGCACACGGCTTTATGGTGGGCACACTTGCCAATAGAGGCACATATACCCCTCCCACTATTAGCAAGGGTCCCTGGTGTGGGTGAGAGTAGGCCGGGTCCTCAACACACATATCACCGGTAACTACCCATGCCCATTTTGGCGACATTAGTCAACATGACCGAATGACCTAGAGCCATATTTTACACCATCGAGTGACTAGCCCTGCCACTGTGTGCAGTCTGTGATCCATGTTCTACTATCTTGAGGATACTGCACCACAGTAGATGCCCAAACAGATTGGTCTGTACAAATCTTCCCCTATAGGGCACCATGTAGAGCCTGTGCTGCTGCCAGCAGCTCCATCCATTGGTGAGTTTGAGATGGAAACACTCAACATAATACTACATGACCTCCTTCAACTCTCTCTCTCTCTTTCTCTTACTTTATGCTGATGACATGGTCTTATTTCACTCAGTCCTGTCATCCTTTGCATTATGACAACAACTATAAACTGGCTTCATTTCTCACATCAAATGGTTTAATAACAAAATGCTAATTCTAAACACTTCACAAACTAAAACAGTGCTGTTTGATAACTCTCCTAAATGGCAAATAAGTATCTATCACTTCTAATACAAGACCATCTTGACAACCCCACTGATCAAGTCATCTCCTTCAAATACCTTGGTATGTGGCTTCATCTCGCACTGAACTTTCACTTTCACCTAGAATACATACAGCAGAAAATAAAATCCCCCCATTTTGATCCTATAAGGTTTTTCCCTTTCTCTCCAGACCAGCCAGGAATGTCAAAGACAAAGGATTTCAACTATCACTGTGAGAATATGACTTCCACTGGTTTCAGCAGCATCCAAGAAAAACTCCTCCACCATCCAAATGTCAGAAACTCTATTTGCCATTTCATTACTCTGTTCCATAGAAATGAATATCACAGTATCATGTTGAGTAAAGCCATTTGGAAACCTGTCCAACAATGTGCCAGCCTACTTCTTGGATCCCAATTCTACATGCTCCTCAAAGGACGAGCCTGTTTTTCCATTGCGTCCAAACTATTTAGATTTCCTACCAGTTTAAAATCTAATAAGTTTTAACCACTTTGGTCTACTTCTTCAATGTCCCTTAACCAGACTTCATTGTACTAAAAGTGTCTTCTTCATACTAGACCATAAACACTGGGGATCTCTCCCTACTAATCTTAAAGACCTCACCTCGTACCCCTCATTCCACATGCAGCTTAAAGATCTTCTCAAGTCTGAATCAATTTGCAAATGCTTTCCCTCTGTGCACACCATCTCATCACACTCTCCCGCCCACCAATCAGGCACCTTTGTCTTTGTCTACACTAATATATGACATCTGTTCCACACTGCATGTATTGTATACAGTTATGTGCACCCTTACCCTACTTTTGCTGTCTTTTACACTTTGTGTCCTATCCCTTCACTGTTTCGCTCTCATATTCTTCTTCTTCTTCTTCCTTCCTTCACCAAACCATTCCTTCATACTTTCCATTATTCTGTGTACTTTATTATCATTACTGATATTGATTCATTGCTATCTTCATGCAACATTTTATATATTCATAATTTGTTTTGTGAACTTGCTTGTCTACTGTCATTCATATCTGCATGGCCTGAGATGTGAAGTAGGTCCTTTTGGATCAGTGCTCTAACCGGTTGCCAAATTAAATAAATAAACAAATAATTTTCATTCGGTCATTAATACCAGACATTGGAGTTGCACAGTTCATAGTCTTCAGTACATCAGTGCTAGTACAAAAGCTGCTAAATTAGCAAATTTATAGGTGTGTAGGATTAAACCACTGTTCTGTCTCACCAGAATTATTGGCTCTCATCTTCTTTTTCTTCTTCTTCTTTAGAGGTATGTCTAATATTCCATTTCTCTCCCTCATAAGTCCCAAACTTTTGCAGACATTGGATATTGCCCAGGATCCTCAATATAAGTTAAAACACATTTCTCTAATAGTTTCTTAGCTAGCTGAGTGGATTAATACTAAAGTTTACTCTGGCAAAGAGCCAGAGTTAGAATCCCCCTTATAGGTTATTTCATTTTTTTAATTCATATGTTCATAGGTTCATAGGTAGGTACTAGGCTATTGGCCCTAGGGCCTACATAAGCCTAGCCAAATGGTACCCTGGCTTTTGCCACCCAAAAAAAATATTTTCCTGTGCCCCTGTGAAGCAGAGCCACAGAATGATTCTTGAAGAGTGCTAATGAGGAGCTTTGTTTGATATAGATAGGTAGTTTGTTCCAGAGTATGGGAAGTCTCTGAGACAGGAATCTATCCCTCCAGCATGTTCTGTTTATTGTGGTGACAAGGTTTAGGTGCCTAGAGCATGTAGCTCGGAGTGATTGGGATTTCTTTACATGGAGCATGTCCAACAGCTCTGGGTTTGACATATCTTTGTATGTTAGGCAGAGATCGCCTCTGAGTAGGCGATATGTGACAGAGTAAAGCTGGAGTTTTTTGAAACGGTCTGCGTAGGGCATCTGTTTGAGGCTGGTAATCCTCTTTGTGAGGTATTTCTGTAAAGTAATTTCCTGCTGTCTAGTGGTTCCATGCACCATTTCTTTTTTGTTTTTTTAGTAATGTATCCATACTGTTTAGTGTCACACCCTGACACACATTATGTGAAAGCATTGTTAAAGAATGTAGCTGAGGAGTCTTCTCTTGTATATAGTGTTTTCCCATCCCATTCCATTTATGTACTGATACGAAACAAACGACTTCTTCTTGGTGACTAGTGTTTCCTCTCCTATCCCTGTTCTGTTTAACTGTTGTTAAGGCATAGAAGACTTCTGCCTGGTGTCTAGCATTTTCCCCCATCCGATTGTGTTATATGACTTTGTGTCATGGGAAATTATTCCTGGTGTCTAGTGTTTCCTTCAACACACACCTGTAAAGATATCCCCGGTGGCTAGTCGTCTTCCTGACCTAGTGTTGCAGGCCCTGCACATTAGTCTAAGGATACATGGAAATATGACAGTGACCTCAACCCCCCCCCCACACTCACACATGCATTCCATAAACAAACATACATACACACACAGCCCCCACCACACCCCAATGGCACTCACATAGACACACACACACACACACACACACACACACACACACACACACACACACACACACACACACACACACACATATAGACACACGCACACACACACACACACACACACACACACACACACACACACACACACACACACACACACACACATATAGACACACACACACACACACACACACACACACACACACACACACACACACACACACACACACACACACACACACACACGCGCGCGCGCACATCCTAACCTAGCTCTTATTAAACATTTACTGGCACCTCCCAGGCAGACAAACACTGACACATACACTCCTACATGCAACCTCTCACACACACTCAGGCACACATACTCTGACACTAGTTGCCTGGAGCAGCTGTGCTAATCTAAACAGTGGCTGTGTATATGCCTCACTGCAGGTAGTTATAGGAGACAGCACATGGTTAACTGGCAAATACCTCTCCTCAGAATGACTCATAAACATATAGCATGGCCAAGGAGACAGCCCGCTGTAATGCTGCACATCTTTTTGCAAAGGCACTATGGTAGGGCTGTATCTGAAATCAAAAGAGTTTTTTTCAATTCTTTTCTGAGTTCCCACTCATTAAAATTGTTATTCAGCAAACTGGAAGTCAGCTGCATATCTATATCTATATCTATAGCTATATCTATATCTATATCTATATCTATATCTATCTATAGCTATAGCTAGATATAAATATATACTTAAATATATTTAGAATTTTTAGGGTTCTGGAATATGATACATGAAATATCATATCTCCTATTATAAGATTATACAATGTGTTTTGTGATGAGTGTTTAAACCACAAGCCACAAAACTGATGCATTTAATTTTACTCTAAAATGTATTTCAGGCATCATACAAAAAATACCATAGCTAGGATTCTTGAATGCCTGCACTTCAAGCTAAGCTCATGTGTGCGATAAGCAGTGAAGAGAATAAAGTTTGTAATTCAAGAACCAGCAGTCACAGCCATAACTGGCATGTGTCACCCAATGTTGGTCCCTGATGTACTGGCTTACTAGAGAAAGTCAGTATGTGCTTCAATATTTGCAGCAGCCAATCCACACCCTCCTCAGTTCTTCAAATGAAGAGGAAAAAATAGACTTCAGCAGCAGCTTACTGTAGACAGCCCATTGGTGCATCAATGTCCTACAGCAGCCAATCCATACACCCTTCAGCTCTTTGAGTGAAGAGCCAAAACAAAAACAAAACAAACAAGCAGAAAAAAAAAACTTCATATACTGTAGAAAAATAAATGGCTTTTTTAACCATTTCCCTAAATTGCTTTTCTGTGCCAACATTTTGTTGTATAGAAAGACATGCATGCACAGAATGGGATTGAATATGCTGTGATATTTCTAAGCATATATTACAGGCATAAAGGCTTGTTAGATTCAGACCTAAAATTTCCTTAGAAGACCAGATTTTAAACATGTTCATCTAGATCTGTACACATAGCACACTAACTTCAAGTATATTGCAATCAAAAATGCATATAGTAAAGGGCTTGCATCAACTGAAGTGACATTAGATATGAAACAGCAAGTTCTTACTCATTTTGGTCATAATTACCTGAGAGTGAGATATGCCATAAGTATTCCTGGATCTTCTGACTATATACCGTGCCTCACCTCATTAACAGTGACACAAGAGTAATATATTTTTAAAGCTGTTTCAGAGGTCTCCAAGAGCATCATTAAGACTCCACAATAAAAGCATAGTGACTTACATTAGACACTGACCAGCAAAGGAGGTAATTTGCCTGACAGCTACATAGATGAGGTGGGTGGAGAATTCATGGCCAGGACAGCAGCTTTGTTACTATGATATTTGCAGCTTGTAGCCCATTGGTGAATTGCTCCTGCAGTAGGTTAAATTCAATAGCTTTAAACATCAGTAAGCTGATTTAGTCATACTGGTAGCCATCACGATCAAGTTTATTTAAGAATGGATGCAAACAAAATCAAATCATAACAAGACAAATAGCTACAGCAAGATATTAAAATACAATGTAATAGAACAATGTGCATGGCAAACTATGTCACAACAATAATAAAAAAACTAGATATCACTTAACTGCAGCAGACGTTAAAAAGACAAGCCCCCGGATTCACGAAACCTCTGTGTAAGACTTAATATGTCTTACTTGGAGGCTGCAGTTGAACGGTTTGACGTCAGCGTGCCATGAATATTCATGAGGGCACTCAGACTCATCTGTAACTCTTACACGGACTGAGTAGGCAAGCAGGGGGCGTGTCCGACTGCCAAGCAGTCTAAAAGTCCACGCCCCTGCAAGGTTTTAAAAAGCATAATGTCAACAGACAAGAGTGAGTTCGCTCAAATGTACTTGCACCCAACACCACACTCCCTGACACTGTAAACCCCCATCACAGTTATAAAACATAAAATATTAATTTTATTTTTTTTTAAATCCATGATATAGCTGCCCGTATTTGCGCTTGTTTGCGCGGGTGTGCCCATTACTTAACCACAGTTAGCAATTGTGACATTGAAAAGCATATAAGAACTACTTATGTAAATTAATCCAAATAGCAATAACGTAATGGTAGAGCGTATGCACAAAGAGAAGGCATTCACATTTTGAGTCCCACCACTCCCCTTCTTATTTATGTTTTAAATCAGTATTTGAAATAATACCAGACATATATGATTAAAATTTTATTAAAAGTAGTGACATGGCCAATGTATCAGTGAACAAAATATATATTTTTAAAGTACCCAGATATATAATAGCCTGCTGTTAAGCAATGTTTTACACAGCTAAACACAAATGCCCATAGTTTAATAGCGCTTTCCCCATCTAAACAGAGGTGCCCATAGTTTAATAGCGCTTTACCCAGCTAAACAGAGTTGCCCATAGTTTAATAGCGCTTCACCCAGCTAAACAGAGTTGCCCATAGTGTAATAGCACTTCACCCAGCTAAACAGAGTTGCCCATAGTGTAATAGTGCTTTACCCAGCACAATAGAGTTGCCCAAAGTTTACAAGCGCTTTACCCAGTGCAATGTGTTTGTGCGGACATGCGCGCCGCACCAACCAGGGCACCGTAGGGCACCGGGGAGCAACGTAGAGCTAAGTTGCTTAAACGGAACCACACCACCTAGCCTGTCTAGACAGTATTAAAATAAATAAATGACAAGGTTCGAACCCAGAACCCTTTGCATCATAATTAAAGTACAGAACCACTAAGCCATGACAACATAGGGGAAGCAGCCACTATTAACATTCATAAACTTACGAATGGTAGTTTAACCATTACTAAGCAGGTCTGCTGTCAGCCGAGAATATTACAAAATGGCCAATCACAAAAAAGTGTGGGAAATGCGGCATATTTAAGTCCCATAGGTGGGAATACTCACCATAACTGATTGTAGTGCACATTTGCAGTCAGAATGGCAGATGCAGGAGAGGGTTCATGCTTCTGAGCACAACGTTGGGGCATCGAGGAGTCCAAATACATGGTTTGGCTCCTTGTCCACCGTCATGAGACAAGACTCCTGTAGGGCCAGTTCCAAGGGCCGGAGTACAAGGCAGAGGCTTGGAACCGGTTAGCTCGTGACCTCACCAGTGCCACAGGCATTCCTCGGACTGGTGAGCAAGTCCGTCACCACCATGCAGACCTGAAGAGATGAAAGCAGGACCACCTGAAACAGTGGATACAGGAGGCCCATGGGATGCAGAATGCCCCACAACTGAGTATGTAGCCATGGAATGCAGTATGTAAGAATTGATAATGGAGTATGTATAACGGATAGGTATGTCTCAATATCCCTTCATTTACTTTACAGCTGCAGGTGACCATGCTGCGAATCAGCAAGCCTATGCTGATAGGCTGCTAAGGCTGCGCCACCAGTCAGGTTAGTGATTATTCTGCATGTATTGTTATATAAAATATGGGAGGGAGCATGAAAGAAAGTGTTGTAGTCCAATAAAACAGCCATAGAATTGCCTGAATAAATCCTCTGCATGTACTGTCAGATAAAAATGTCAGTGAGGCAGAAAAATAGTGTAGTAACCCATTAAGAAAGGTAACATATGTCTGGAATAATATCCCTGCAGGCACTGTCATATAACATAAGTGAGTGAGCCTGAAAAAAGATTGTTCTCACCTATTAATAAAGGTATAATATGTCTTGAACATGTCTGCCATAAACACTGTTAAAACAAATAAAGGAGTGAGCCTGTGGAAAAGTGTGCAATGTCATTAATAAAGGTCTAAAACCCAGAGTGTGTCTGTGTCACAGAGTCTGAAATGTTGTTGTACCTTTGCATTATACAAACAGTACTGTATGAAAATGTGCTGGCAACCCAGAGTTATGCAGTCCCATATAAAGTGGGTGATGGAAGTGCTAGTAGCTGTGAAACATATATACAGTCCACAATAGTCAGTTACTGGCTGGCATGAATAAGTAAACCTGGCACACTTGTAGCATGTAATTGTTCACCAGAAATGTGAGTGTGTGTCAAGAAATGCAGGGTTCTGTACAAATTGAAGTGAAAATGTCATGTGAAAACATCCCAGATATGTAGATAAAGAAATATAAATGCAAACAAGAAATATGTAGCAGTAACATCTGCATCCTGGACAGTTAGTATGTCAGATATAGGTCAGGCATATATTGAACTAGCCAAACCCATGACACAACCTAATGTATGGTGGCAAGTGTAATAATACAGGTAGGGGATATACACTTGCAGTCACTGGGAATGTAGTGTAGACTAAAAGGTCATTATAAGATGCTAACCGAGGTTTTTTCTACACCCTACCGTATGTGTATAAACCATGCAATTCCACACCTCAATGGGCATGTGTAACCTTAAATATTTGTTGGGACATATGTCCTATTGTTTTATAAATATTTGCATTGATGTTGATGCATGTGCCCTGTTCAAACACCAAGTTTATGGTGGCCTGTTGCTACCAAACATCCCTGCATGCTGTTGGAATATCCACTGTCGTTCAATATATACATGTGTTATGCTTGCTGTTCAACTGTTGGAACCTTGTAGTGTTGGGTTAATGGGACTATTACTGCATGCTGTTACAACTAATCTGGAATGCTGTTGTTTATGTTGTAATTAAACACACCTAATCACATAACGTATGGGAAGGCCGGTCCCAGCGGACCCACCTGTCCCTCCTCAGTTGGCGAGTGCACCTGGCACCAGCATCTCCGGTGCCCAGCCCGGGCTCCCCTCCTCCATTGTTCCTGTGCCACCTTCTGGTGGAAGCACTGCAGGGGGTGGGGCTTGTCTCCCCGTGCAAGCATGGGCGAGAAGGGCCACCTGTCACCCTTCGAAGGGTCCAGGCTGTGGTGCGTAGGGAGATCCAGCGTTCAGTCGCTGATCCCCTACGCCAGCTTGAGGCGAGAGTGGTGCATCTCTCGGGTGAACCTGCCTGTCCTACTCAGCCCCCAGCATAGCCTTCAGGGCTGTGAATGTGCAGTGGTGACTGCCCATGGGTGGGGATCTCAGTTCCACTGTTACCATCTGTGGACTCATTGGCTTGCGATTTCCAAACAACCTTCCCCGTCAATTGTGTTCACCCACCCCATGTGTCAAACTCTGCCCCTGTATGCATCTTGTTTGTCTTCTCTGTTTACCTCCCCAACCTACCTCCCCAAATATACCTACATCCTCTACCTCACATTCCACTCTCACCTGAAAAAAAAAATATAAAAAGGGCAATCTGTTCCCACAAAAAAATTACGCCCCATACATAGCTGCCCAATTTGCACACATGTCTGCTGGACATGTAAACTGATAATTCTAATTGGCAGTACAACATATTTTGTTATCCTCATCCCTCTCTCAGGGGTGGAAGGTTTCAAATTTCACACCACATTTCAAACATATGCACAGCTGCTGCTGGTAAAGAAATGGGCAGCTATGGACCTTCCCTACACTCATCCTGCACATCCCGGGCTGGTTTCCCTACTGTCTTTCCCTCTTTGTGCCCCCTTTTTCACCACTTTCCTATCTCCCCATTTTCTTTTCTTTAAAAGAAATTAGCGCGGGTTAGCGGGAGTAAGCACTTTTAAGCAGTAGTTAGAGGGGGTGCGCAGGTGTGAGCTTAGCTACAGATTGCTAAGCGTCACGCAAACCTGCGCAAACCCACTTACAACTGCTTAAAAGTGCCTTAGTCACTCTGTATGACAAGGCCCTTGTACTGCTCAGCAGCAAAATAAAATACCTTTGTTAGTTTCAAACCCGGGACCTTGGACTCACCAGTCTGCATAAAGTACCACTACACCACAGCAGATATACAATAGCTTAGTGCTGAAAGCAATATATCATGCATTACCATGAGTGAATGTAAAGGGAAAATAGGAATGGCATAACACAAATCTTGTTCTGTGGGCCTTAACCAGCAGGTGTTGTTGAATTGCATAACATGACTGTGAAAAGAGAATCAGTCATGCTAGTAGGGAATAAGGTTACATTAGCAGCTTACAAACCCCACAAAATGTCAGAGCAGGATAAACACTGACATATTTGCATAGGTCACAGGCCAGACCTCCCAACAGCGACTGCTCTACAGTGATGACCCTGATTTGTAAACAAATGTTAGCTTTGCCCCTCTGACTCCTTGTGAAATGTACTAACAGTAGGCAGAAAGGTGCAGAAAGGGGATACAAAAAAGGAAGATGTCATCAAAAATATGACCAGATCCTCCAATGTGCAAATTGGGAAAGGTAGACCACACTATTCAGCATGAATTAATGAAGTAAATGAAAAGAGAAGAGTGGACAAATTAAGATTTTCCCTTACATATAGTAGTGATAACTCTGACAAATGTCAATAAGTGAGAGTAGACACCGCTTGCATGTCAGAAAAGGTGTAGTAATAGATATGCTCTGAATGTCCCAAAGTCTGAACTGCAAAATGTCTGAACTATATAACAGGTGTATCCCAGTTATATGTCCCTTTCCCTGAGGCTGTTCAAATATATACGTGAGAGTATCTGAGGCCTGGAAGAGTCAGAAACACACAGGCATATCAGCTTGTCTGCTTGTCAAAGGAAAAACAACTTCAAAAGGATCAACACATGGCAGGTTCAGGTTAAGGCACTTTAATCTTGCAGCGAGGAGACAAAAACGTGCTAATACAGAGTTTGTCTAACTAGAATGAGGAAGTGAAGCCATTCTTATACATTTCTTACAAGACATTGCCTACTAAGCTGACGTAATAAATCACAAGTTCTTTCAATATTATTTCATAGCAGCTGATTGTCCATGATTTTCTGCTGGCATATCATGTTTACAAAAAAACTTCCTAAGAAAAACAACGTGGCCTTGATGACCACCGGTCATATACAACTTCTCACTATGCAATGTTACCATTCAAGGTACTATGGCTAATTCGAGCACAAAGCAAGTACAGATTATAGTTCATTTCTTCAAGCAGTCTTTGTTCAACTGTATCTATCTTTTCTGCAGCTGTGCATGTTCTCTTAACACAAACAGAGTTGATTGTTCAAGTTCAATAACATTATAGAAAACAGTATTGTTCTATTCATTATTTTCCTGGCCTAGCAGATAATCACCTGCTTCTCAATAAATTTCCAAAAGGCATAAATATGAATTTTGCTGTGCTAGCAAATACTAGGTCAGAGAGCATCTTGCAGTTTCAGAAAGCATATTGCAGTTTGAAAAGCATCTTGTAGTTTCATACAAAACTAAGCTGTACGTAAAATAGAATGAAATGCGTTAACCCTTTTAGCTTCTAATAAGCACTAAACATATACATTAATACATATTTTTCTAACACTGCTGTTACACACTCTGCAAATAGCTGTAGAATGAATCCCACAAGCATGCCCTTATGTAGAAGTACAACACAGAAATATCAAAGGATGTAGCCATGTACTGCTAGCAACCACCTGTGACAATGCCATTGTTCAGGTGCTGAAAAGACTGCTGTGGTGCACAGTCAAAGAATACTAGGCTGACCTCTGTCTACCATCTGGATATGTCCACAAGTGGGAGCTACTCAGACAGACTACAAGCCTTCATAGACTTACAGGTACACAGCAACTCTGCATGTTGAGTAAGATAAACATCACACGATAATGAATAATGCATTCTGCACCCCTACCCAAAGGTACTATATACCCGTGTAGTCCGGCACAACCAAGGGTGTAGGTAGGCATACGCAGTACAGAAATATGTCCAGTTGTCCTGAGCAGACTGTGCTAATGTCAACACAAACAAACCACAAACTGTTCAGAAGTAAGTAACGTACTAATGACAGTATAGCAGTTCACAAACAGTGCATGTGCCTGATATTCATAACTGGTAGTAAAACATACTTGGTTGTCCTCACCCCTCTCTCAGGGGTGGAAGGTTTCAAATATCCCACCTAATGTATTGCATATGCACAGCTGTTGCTGGTAAAGAAATGGGCAGCTATGGACCTTCTCCACACCCATCGAGTACATCCAAAGCTGGTTTCCCTACTGTCTTCCCCTCTTTGTGTACCCTTTATCACCACATTCCTATCTCCCCATTTACTTTTCTGTCAAAGAAATGAGAGCGGGGGAAAGGGGAGTGAGCACTTGTAAACAGTAGTAAGCGTGTTTGCACCAGTGTGCGCATGTGTGCACTTAGCTTAGCATTGCTAAGATATGATAAGCTATGCCAAGCTTAGCTTAGTATTGCTAACATAAAATAAGCTAAGCTAAGCTTAGCTTAGCATCGCTAAGCGTCGCGCCAACCCACGGAAACCCGCTTACAACTGCTTAAAAGTGCCTTAGTCACTCTGTATGACAAGGCCCTTGTGCTGCTCAGCAGCAAAATAAAATACCCTTGTCAGTCTCAAACCCCACACCTTGGGCTCACCGGTCTGCATGCTGTACCACTAAGCCACAGCAGAGATACAATAACTTGGTGCTGAAGGAAATATAACATGCATTACAAGGAGTGAATGTAAAGGGAAAATAGGAAAGCCATAGGAATACATTGCAATAAAGAAATATAACATGCATTACAAGGAGTGAATGTAAAGGGAAAATAGGAAAGCCATAGGAATACATTGCAATAACTACTGTTTTATGCCAGTTAATTCCCTAATTCCAAAAGAAAGTACATACACCCATGTATCCAGTGGTAGCATTAGGAGGTGTGAGTAAACTTACACACTGAGAAGAGTGTACTGGAAGAAGCAACAGTCAGGTTTCAGTACAACATGCATTTCACTGGCTACAACCCAGCTTCAGATATGAGACATATACCAACCTTCTGACTGACACAACAGTGTCCACAGCAAACAAGCATGGTCCCCACCTTGCAAACTGAAAGGCCTATGCTTACCTAACCTATCATTTTATAGCAGTGTCCTGAAATCACAGTGAGAACTGCAATTGCCACACAGCAGGCTGCATGCAATTACTAAATGGTGGGCACCAATTGGTGCAGAAGCCATCACATGCACATGTACAGATACCTACAAAAGCAGCCTGTACTTGCTGTTCACACATGCAATCATATCATTGCAACAACTGGAGAGAGAGAGAACGAGAGAGACAGACAGACAGACAGACAGAGACAGACAGACAGACAGACAAACAAACTGAGGCAGTTGGAGACACCAAACCAAAAAAAAAATAAATAAAGCACGTCAACAGGTACAACAGACAGAGGTGAGAAATACAAAGGTAAGGTATGTAACAGAGATGTATTTGCTGGCATCCGAATGATGTGTCTGAAGGGTACTCTACATACTGTGAACCCTCCATATGTGGTAGCAGTCCGTATCTATATGTATATGCAGATGTGCATAGGGCAAGGGACATACTGCAACTGTTAGTGAAGGCTGGACATATATATGTAGTTGAAGGTTGCTATGTGCACATATCTATGTAGGTTGTAGTGTATGGCATTGAAAACAGTAAGCAGTGCAGGTATATGCCATGCGGTGGTTAATGCTGTGGGACTGAGTTACGGCCAGTGAGGTCTGCTACAGCTATATGGCCTGAGGACAGCAAAATGCATTCTGCACAACACTGTGCAATATTATTACATAATTGTATGTCTCACAACTGTTTCATAATTGATATTCCCACCATGAAAGGTGGGCAGTATATGTGCCTATATGTGCATGTATATGTACTGCAATGGATGTTTACAAGTACGTGTATATATAGATATACACACACACACATATATATATATATATAAATATGTTTGTACATACATATATATATATATATATATATATATATATATATATATATATATATATATATATATATATATTTATATATATGTATATATATATGTGTCTATAAATATATATATATATATATATATATATATATATATATATATATATATATATATATATATATATATATATATATATATATATACACATATATGTATATATATATATATATATATAGATATATAGATATGTAGATATATAGATATATACATATATAGATATATATAGAGATGTATAGATATATACAGATATATATGGATATATATGGATATATATAGATATGTATATATATATATATATATATATATATATATATATATATATATTCAGATATATATTTATATTTATATATATATATATATATATATATATATATATATATATATATATATATAGTGAGAGAGGGAGTCAGACGTATTGCAACAGGTGCCTGGTGACCAAGGCATGGACTGAACACCAGTGTTGATACTGCAGTGCCATACCCCATTCCAAAACACTTTACCCACTAACTACCAGATAGGTGGTTGCCTGCCTAACACTGAAGGTGTCAGAAGGGAACATGGGACACAGGTGGACAGTAGCCTCCCCTTTGATATTCACAGTGCCACACTAGTCTTGTAATCTGTCTACGTGGTACGTGTCATCACAAATGTTGCATCATGTACGGAAATAGAGGTCAGTGTTCCCCTGTACTCATCGCAATGCCCCATGTGGTATGTACCTCACATGACAACTACAGCAAGTGGAAAGGCCACAGACATACCTCACAAAGAGTAATACTGCCCTCAAACACATACCCTATGCAGACTGACTGACATAATCACAGCTACAGTGCGTTGCATACCGGCCACCCAGAGGTTACCTCTGCCGAACATACAGAGATATGTCACACTCATAGCAGTCAGACAACTACCATGTCAACACCTCACAATCCCACCGGGCTACACGGCCTAGGTCCCTAATCCCCACCACCTCACTAAACAGCACATGCTGGAGGGATAGGCTCTTATTGTCAAATATGCCATACTCTGGAGTAAATCACCCAGCATTAACAAACAAGGCTCCTCAGTAGCAGATGTCATACATACCCCTGATGATTGTCTGGGGAATAGGTAACACGCCCTGGGAATCACCTCTGTGTATCCGGTTGACAGGAGCAAGTGAAATCAAATTACATGTGTGTCAAAGGCCAGGGTAGCATATGGCTAGGCTGCTGTAGGCCCTAGGGCCAATAGCGTATTACCTACCTATGACACAATGCACAAACACATGTACTCAGTGCAATACCTGCTATGTGAGGTGGAATGAGTGTGACAGTGAATGTGTGCAAGGTCTGTAACGGTGTGATAGCTTAGTGTGAGGTTGTTTCTGTAATGGTCATTTGTGTCCTAGGTGTGAGGCCAGAGAAATATGTGTCAGTTATTGGGGTGCAGGCATAGTAGGATGGCATATGTTGTGACGTAGTTCCTTGTGTACGACTGTGGTGTCCCATAGTAGGCTGAAGCAATACATGTATGCTCAGTAAGCGGTACTGCTGGTGAATCCAGCTGACATTTGAACTGGTGTACTACCTGAAGCTGTAGGCCTAAACAGCACAGTATGGTGTATGTTCGCATTCTCTGGTAACACTGTCTTGTGTGTTTCCTGTAGTCTGCACAGATTACATACCTCAGGCATAGGTATCTGTAAGTAGGGGCACACAGTACTGTAAGGTACACAGGAAATGCTCATCTGTGTCAGCATACATTTGTGTGTTGTATGAATGTCTGATGTGTGTGTAATGATGCCTGTACCATGTCCGCAATCACATGTGTGCAGGGTTTGCGTGTGTACCTAGCAACATGTATACTCTGTTACAGCAGTATGCCAGCTATATTAACAACTGTGCACATATGTTAGGTACAGGTATGGCATCAACGACTAGGGTGGGTTACTGGTTATGCTGTAACTGTACTTCACATTCATTGCAATGGATGACATATTTCTTCATGCATTAACTTGATATGTACCCCTGTGGCGAGGCTGTGCATTGGATCCCAAACAGTGTGCCGAGTACTGGTGTATACTGGTTTGTTATATGGAGAGTGGCAGGCACTGTCAGCCAGTTGTGGGCTGAGCACTGATATGTGGTACAGAATGTGTGTATCCTCTGACAGGATGAACAGATGCTATATATGGCAGTTAACTGATATCTGTACTGTATAATGTTAAGTGTGCCACATGACTTGCTCAAACATATCATTTACTTGTCTTCCATGCTTATGGCTCATCAAAGGAATCCCTCCTACATAGCCACAGAGGAACAGGAAATCCACCACAGCCTAGTTCAGCACTATACCCTGCTGTTTTCCAGGGCCAGCCAGCACCAGCATGAGCGTACTGCACTGTGGCAAGATCTTGTTCGTCGGGTAAATGACACAGGCATGCATAACCAGACATATGAGTAGGTGTGCCATCACTGCAGTGATTTAATTAGACATGTCCAGCAGCATGCGTCTGATATCCATAGACAACAGCTTGCCACAGGTGGTGGGGTGGCCATACATCCCCCCTCACCAGAGTGGAGGAACTGCTCCTAAGTGTGGTGGCTCCTGGCCTACAGCAGCAACAACATCACACATGTGTCATCATGGAGGCCGGAGCCACCCAGCATGGTGACATGGAGTGTGCAGGTAACATGTCCTAACTGTAGACTACTGTTACTTGTATTGTTAGATTATGCATATGTGAGATGTGTACTGTGTTTAGCAGTTGTGCTGCCTATTGTGTGCAATACTGATATTTTGAATAGTATCCATGCACCTATGCCTGTTGTTCTACTGTAGTTTAGCACACTCACAGTAGCAATGCCACAGTTGTGGCCACTGACAAACTGTGTCATATTCTTGTAGCTCCCTCTGGTGTGACAGCAGGGCAGACGATACATGCTGGTGAGTGTGTTAACACTTTAAAATTGGTATTGAAATGTGTGTGTCATAGGTGAGATGTAGGCCATGTACACATAACACACCTACGCATAAGGCATGCTGTGCATGTTTGCTGTGAGACGTTAAACATCTCAGTAAAGTCTGTAGCTGCCTCAATCACATGCAATTTACAGAGCACTAGACACAAATGTGGCAACACTGCACTGCACATTGGATAGGCATAGTTGACACAAATGTACGCAATATAACACGTTTGTCATACGCAGTACACCTCAACATGCTACACATTGTGTAACCGGACACCCGCTTCCAGGTCACACTTCAGTATCCCACATGTCATCCACACACCACACTTAATATACCTGAGGGGTAGAGGCCTAGCATGAGGCTGTGCAACACTCTTCAACAAAAAACACAGTCATGTTAGGCAATGCTCCCTATTGGGCACCTCACACACCCTTGTGCAATGTGGCTGTGTAATTGTGAACTTAGCCACGGCACTGCGGTTCAGGTACAGCATGCTAGGCAGTGGTCTAGCACACTTTAGTGGCCTTGAGTGACCACATGATGCATGATGATGATGGCTAATGGTACTACACCCCATACAGTTACAGTGACCACAGTACTACACATAGCTGTCATTGCTTTGCACCTCCATGTTGTGTGTGTGCACACATATGCACCTATACACATTATGCATAGCATGTTGTGTGTGTGCAAACATATGCAACTATACACAATATGCATAGTAGTCGCATTCTGTACAAAGTGACACATATTTGTCCTGGAATGATATTGGGTATATAGGTCACATGACACACATTGGGTATGTGTGATGTTGAATGTTGCAGTCATGTACCATGCAATGTCATGGCTGGAACTGGCATATCTGGAATATGACCCACACTCACCATAACCACTGTACAATGGCCGTGTCCAGGATTGGTATTCCATCACGTATACATGCACCACTCATCCCGTGTGTGTACGTAGCATGCATGTGCTACACCTGTGTCCACAATTATCTGCTACAGACACAGACACTGCATTCAGACATGGAAATCCATCTGACACACAGATAACACATGCAGCCATGGTATGTATACCTGTGAGTGATGGTGCACAGGACATTGCAGAGCTTATAATACTTGCACAGAAATGTCGTGTCCTTGTACACATTGTGTTCCAGGGTGTAGGCAATCACTGAACATGTACACACATGCACCACAGCCATGTACACTGTCATTAACTATGGCTGTCTACACTCACACTGCATGGACTTGATCAACATATATTCTGCATGCTGACATGTGACGTGACTGTTTGCCTTGTGATACTGTCAACCACCTTCAACCACTATTGAGTATGTTTTGGATTGCTGTTGTGTGTGTGAATCTGCTGTAGTGAGGAGTGTGCATGTGTTCCTGTGTGCATGTGTGCATGTGTGCATGTGTTCCTGTGTGCATTTGTTCATGTGTGCATGTGTTCATGTGTGCATGTGTGCATGTGTGCATGTGTCTATGTGTGCATGTGTCCATGTGTCCATGTGTTCATGTGTGCATGTGTTCATATGTTCATGTGTGCATGTGTGCATGTGTGCATGTGCAGACCGTAAAGTGTGTTTCCTGTCTTCCTCTCACAGGTGCTGAGTTAGGGGTTGGCGAAACCAGAAGCCGACCTGAAGCCACTGCCACAAATAGTGGTGATGACGACACATATATTTTGGCACAGGGAGATTTGACAGGGTCTGTCATTGGTCTGCCAATCGACAGTACACAGCGTTCAACCCCATCTATGCGCACACTCATACTGTCAATACATTCCTCACCACCAATGGCCATAGGCAAGGGACAACATACAGTTGGCATTGACCAGGAGAGTGTGGTACCCATGGCGCTTACATCCCCTCACAGCAGCATAGCCATAGACCCGGAATAGTAACACATAGGCGGAGGTCCAGGGGTTCTCAGGGGAGGACCACTGGTCGTATTGCCCCTGGCAGGCGTGCCCTCACAGGTCTTATGATGACCAGTATGCTGTGGGCTGTAATGAATGCTCAGGCATGTATGGAACGGTACACCAGGCAGGGACTTAGGGTGCAGAGGGCACATTACACCGCTATGAATGACAGCATCCATGACCTTGCCGGTGCCATCCAGACTTACACCGAGGTCATTGATAGACGTTGGGGGGAGACAATAGATGCCCTCCACAACATGTCTTCCTTGAGCCAGGACCGTGCAGGACGGTTGCGACGTCAACACGGATGCATGCCAGCAACAGCAACAGCTGGCAGTGGTCGCAGACAGCCCACAGTTCACAGCCGCTCCCGTAGTGGCAGTACCAGCCCCAGCAATGCTGGTGCTGGCCTGTCCATTGACTGTCCCAGTAGACCACATGCATGTGGCTCTGGCCAGTCCCAGCAGGGACATGGGTCCAGTCATCATACCTCTGCCTCTGATGACAGTACCCTGTCAGGGTTGGTTCCCGATACTGTCCGTAGCACCCCTGCCAGGCACAGGTACTGTGTCCGTGGCCAGAGACAGTGATCTGTACAGCCTAGCAGGTACAGTCTGTGGCTGTCCCACAAACTACCATATATGGCAGCCACATGGTGGAGCTGTGTGCATGCAGACACACACACATTAAGCAAACAACTAGGGCTCACACATACACACACACATTACATCAACATTGGCCCATGCTGTACTGTTGTCTCACACACACACACACACACACACACACACACACACACACACACACACACACACACACACACACACACACACACACAGACATGTCGATTGGATGGGTCAATGTCAGGCTCTGGCAAACAACAAAACGCCCTGTGCATATGATGATACCTGTGCCTCCTCCTGTCATCTGCATTATTGACGGAGGGACAGGCTAACATGGTGCTGATGCACAGGGTGACACTATAGCAATAATAGCAAGTTGTCAACAAGGAAGTGTAACTACATCCTTGTAGGTATATCTGAGCAGACATTATGCATCAAAGCTCTGATTGTCAATGTAGCATTGTTTACACCACTGTTAGGTCTGAGTATGTATTATCCACCCATGTGCCACTTGGCTGAAGTGTAATGTGTTGCCAGCATGTGTTAGTGAGTGGACAGTACGTGTGTGATATGTGCAGTACAGATTAGCAAGTGTACATCTGTGAACGTGGTGCGTGCACACTGTCTGGATGTACGTGCATAGTGGACACATGGGACGTGTGGCATACCCTGTCGTACACATTGTTGACATCTCATAGCATCTTTCAATGGCCAGTATGCATTCTACTACAGTTATATACTAACATGGGTAGATGTGTGTATGACATGGGTTGACACTATGCTGTGGGTAATACCGTTAATATCTGTCAATGATTTGCGGCCTGGTAGTATACACAAACTTAACAGCATGACTATAAGCAATCATTGGATGATGTCCTGACAAATGACACACAGTAGTAGGGAACCCAGTATCAATTGGATCCTTCCGGTGCTACACTATAACACTAACCAGTGGTAATGACCGCCACCCATTACTGTGACCACACCTGTTTGTCATATAACCCCCTTAGGTACATGCAGACACACTAGGGATGTGTCCCTCCAAATCTGGAAATGCATGGATTGGCCTACAATGCATTCCCTGGATGGGACGCATATCCAACACAAGGGTATCATACAGACAGATACCTGTTGTCTGATACATGCTGTATAGCAGTGAGCCGACTATGGCATAGTCATCGTCAGGTACTATACATACTATCCCGTCAGTACCACACAGGCGGTAGCCCTCAACATGTATGTTGGGTACCATTGTGTACATACAGACCCATGTTATGTCATGTGTCCCTTGGTATCCACATATACATAGGTATTGTGGAGTCCCACGGTGTATCACATAAGACATTAGAGGCCTGAATGCATATCCACAAGGCAGTGGTACACCTATAAAGGCTGTCCATTCTTGGCAGACTTTGTTGTGTATGACCATGTCTGACATATACCCCAGGCATATACCCTCACTCACACTACTCTTAAGTAACTGTCATGGGTGTGTGTGCCACAGAACTTGACAGTGGACATCCTTGTCACATACATACATATGTGATCTATGATCTGAGAAGCAGTGGCACAACCTGTCGATGGAAACAAATGTATTCATGTAGTATGCAGGCTTCACACCTATGTACTGATTGAGGGGACATGTACACATATATATTTGCCACACAGATACCTGATGTGCGCAATGCACTTACTGTTGTAATCATACTATGTCATACCATAGTAAAAGCAAAACCCACACCGCATGGACCAACAGTGACACACACACAGTCAGCATTTGCAGGATTCAAACCCCTACCTAACTATGTTATGATACTAGGGAAAGACACATTAATACGGTGCATTATTTGCTTTACTGGCTTGTTTCCCCTTCTCTGGCTGTATTTGTAGGATGCTGACATGATCAGTCTTTCCAAAGAGGAATGTACCTCTTTTTAGTGAGTTTTCACAGTCTCCAAAAAGGGGACACCTCTCAAAGGAAACTGCACACATACACCCACCACACACACACTGGTTGCAGGATTCAAACCCCTACCTAACTATATTATGATACTAGAAAGAGACGCATTAGCGCAGTGTTCTATTTGCTTTCCCTTCTCTGACTGTATTTGTAGGATGGTGACATCGTCAGTCTTTCCAAAGAGGAATGTACCTCTTTTAGTGAGTTTTCACAGTCTCCAAAAAGGGGACACCTCTCAAAGGAAAGTGCACACATACACCACCCTCCATCACACACACTCACTGTTTGCAGGATTCAAACCCCTACCTAACTATGCTATGATACTAGAAAGAGACGCATTAGCACAGCGCGCTATTTGCTTTGCTGGCTGGTTTTCCTTCTCCGGCTGTACTTGTAGGATGGTGTCATCATCAGTCTTTCCAAAGAGGAATGTACCTCTTTTAGTGAGTTTTCACAGTCTCCAATAAGGGGAACCTCTCAAAGGAAACTACACCCATACACAAACCTCCAACCCCCACACTCACTGTTTGCAGGATTTAAACCCCTACCTAACTATGTTATGATATTAGAGAGTGGCACATTAGCACGGCGTGCTATTTGCTTCACTAGCTAGTTTCTTTTCTCCGGCTGCATTTCTAGGATGGTGACATCATCAGACTGGACATGGTGATGTGTGTACACTTTGTTTTATGCCATTCCAGGAATGGTCCATGTGGGTCAGCAGGTGTCAACAGCTTGCACAAGACCTCAGAATCCTTACCTTGTGTGATCTATCTGTGGACACATTGACATTCCGTCATATGTCAACACATATTTATGCACAGCTTGTTAGTTTTGTGGATACTACATGTGTCTGGGATGTTGATAAAGGGCTATTCAAAGTCTATGTGACACATGTGTAGATGTGTTCATTGATGTATGTCCTGGGTGGCTGCCTTGCAAACAGTCTAGCATGTTTGGGAACCATGATCCACACATGAGCATACCACGGTTGGTAGGGTAGTGTGTATGTCAGCTTCCAATAGCTCTGTTTATGACTGCAACCATGATGGACTCCATGACCTTGCAGATCAGACTTCATAGGCGTACTGGACTTGACTTCCCATGGTGTGTTGTGCACCATCACTTGTGGGGAGTGCCATATGTAGCTGTGACACATTCAATGGTTCCACATCCTGTGTAGGGGGTGAGGCTCAGCTGACTGTTCAGGTGCATGATCTGTTTGTTCTGTAGTTTGTGCATGACACATATTGGGAATCAATGTATTCCACTTGCTGCCATACTTTTGGCAGTGGGGGTAGCTGCTCATCCATTCTACATGTGATATTTCCTGGTATGATGATGGGGACTATTGTCAGTGGGAGATGGGTATGTACATATGGGCCTGTCTGTCATGATATCGGCATTGTCACTCAGGTACAGTTGGCCCTGACTCAGGACATATATGGGTGTACATTGCTATTTATGACATAGCTGAAGGAGGTGTCATGATTCATTCTAGACTCCTTCTCAGCTACTCCTTACAAAACACCAACGAACATGAGCACTAATCCCTGTTATACTCTTTTACATGCTTAACACCCTACTGATCCTTTGTGATCAGGCTACAGAGTATGTCATGATAATATCCTGGCATGTCCAGGAGTCAGTTTCGTGTGTACTCTTCAGTCCAGCTGGTGGATATTGTGATATTGACACAATGTCACATCTGCCTCATGTACACAGACAACCCTCTCCTCCTCCCAACAAACTCAGATATATGTGTGAGATGCACCTATATAGACATACAGGGTGCTGAACTCTCTCGACCCATGACTGGCACAGTCTATCAGGTGGTGAAGGTAACCACACACACCACATATCAGTCGCACATATCCTCTAGCAACAGCGCTCAAACCACATTATCACACATAGACATACGTGGATGCTGTAAATGTACTCTACCTAAGCAGCAGAGACCTCCAAAGCAGACACACACACACACACACCTGCTACCCCACTACAATACCCACATATCACATAGTTCACAATGTCAGTGTGCCACACAGTCACTGCCCTTCGGGCTAAACAACACACCTAATACACTTGTAATAGGTGACACTTATTGTCAGACACACTGACGTACCACTCACCAGCCCTGACAAGGGAATAGTCACTTTGGGCTGTCTGTTGGGTGCCAGGATCTGCCGCATAACACAGGCAGTCAGGTCACTCCACAGCAAGTACAGGACTGGCACCATCATTGTCCATGCTGGTGTGTATAACCTCAGATGTTACTCCCTGGACCACATGACATGATACATGGAAGAACACTCTGATCATGTAGCCCAGGCCAGTATGACCCTGACCTTGTCTAGCATCTTACACCCATCAAGCATGATGTCACAGTATACGGACAAACATATCACATTTAACAGTTGCCTAATAAATTTGTTTAATTCATAGGGGATACAGTGTCTGTCAGCCTATGGTGACATGCTCAACATGCCACGTAGCTTCACTATGGACAGCTTGCACCTGTCACCCTTGGACTTTGGAATGCTGGCTAAGACTCTTGCTACCACCATAGTGCCTTTTTTAAGCAGGGCCCAGAAGACAAACACACCTCCATAGACATTACAGGTTAAATGAAACTAAGGGTAATGCTGCTCAACAACAGTCATGTTAACCTCATATTGCGGCCACTCAGGACTCTCCTCTGTATGGAGGATAGCGATATCTGTGCACTGACAGACGCCTGGTTCAGACTCGCTTATGCACACCAGCACTACCAAGTTATGTTTCATACCATGCTGTCTGACAACAAGACTTGGAACAGACAACACAACTAGGGGGAGTATCCATATACATCACAGATACACACACCTCCGGGTTAGTAGCACTGCACAAAGCATCACAGACCATTCATATACAACAACCATTGTGCAATACTGCCTTTCAGTTTGTTGCCTGCTACAGAACACACTCCCAAACTCAGGGACCACTCTCGGCTTTCGTGGGAACTATGGAGAATATGAAGGTCTCCACAGACACCATTATATTGTGTGTCTTCATATACACAAGTATTGACTGGGGATACTACTCAAGCCCCGACACCCTTACCCAACAGTCGCTACAATTTGTAGACTCATATGCTATGGCACAACCAGTCAGCACAGCCACAAGTAGGAATACATATTGGACCTGATCATCACCAACATGGGGACTCTATGTACCACACCAGTGATATACCCCTGATTGGTAGGGTCAGAACGTACATGTATCTCACTGGACATACATCTACCCTCCACACACCCATCCTGGGTAATCTTGGTGAACTTCCCATGAGCCAACGTCTCACGTCATCGAAGCAAAGTGGTATCCTTCAGAGACCCTGAGACAGTGGCAAATATGGCTCACACTGCTGCATCCTTTACATACACATTCTATGGACACCTAGTGGACTGCATGGATTATGCTATCCCAAATAACAACAGGACTCACTAGTCCAATGGCAGGGGACCTGTGTGGTAGACCCCAGCCATTAATAAGCTGTACAATGTCAGGAGGAAGCTACTACATGATAGAGCACAATCCCAGACTGGGAAGGCATCTGTGATCTGTACTAGCAGACAGCTACGATCACTCATGAACTTTTCTAAGGGCTGCTTCTACCAGACAATTGCAACAGACACATAAGACTATCACACGGCCTTCTTCAGTTATGTCAGGAACCTGGGTGGACACTCACTGATATGCTGTGAGTTACTGCATACTGACTAAACCTACCCTGAACCCACTGGCATTGCCAACATCCTGGCAAACAGGTTCAGTGCAGATGTCTCCCACCCATCCCCCCTAAGGAGCAACTATCCATCCCAACAGAGTATAACCTCCCTGACATCACACAGTAACAGGTGAGTGCTGTCCTCCCCAAAGCATACATCACAGTATCAATGTGACCAGACGGTGTCCCAGCCTGCATCTTACATGAGCATCATGACAGACGCAACCCTCACATTACATCACTGTTCAATATCGGAGTTACCACGGGATATGTACCCAAGGAATGGCGTACAGCAAGAGTGGTCCCACTCCACACAGTTGGTGCCACAATGGACCACAGACAATATTGCCCTATACGCCTAAGTAGCCTGTTCTGCAAAGCTATGGAGCGTATTGTCATGGGACTCATACATATAGACATCGGGAACCTACAGACACTGTGTCCTACACATTTCAGCGTTGTTGTGGGTAGATCTTGCCTCTTGAACCTGTTTGTATTCTTTAAATGGCTAACAGGTCCATCGACATAGGGATGGATGTCCACACAGCCTACCTGAACCCTGCGAAACCCTTCAACACAATAACCCACTGGGCCATTATGCATAGACTCACCAGTGTCGATATGGATACATATCTCACACGATGGATTGATACCTGGATCAGGGATAGCACCCACATTGTCAGAATTGCAGGTGCCATGTCTGACTATACACTAGTTACATGTGGCATCCCACACGGCTCGGTTCTGGGACCTCTCTTGTTAAGTATATATTTGTCTGACGTACAGTCTACCACAGGGGGAATATAGCTGAACATGTTTGCACTTGACTGCAAACTGGGTGCCATGATCAACTCTCCAGCTGCCACATGCATACTCAAACAGGGTCTCACAGAGATGGATCACTGGTGCCTGAGTCATGGCCTACAGCTAAATGACATTAGTTGCATAGTCATCCCCTTTGGGAATAACAACATGCCCACACATTACCACATAGGTAGTACTCCATTACACATGGTAGGAGTTGTTAGGGGTTTGGGGACATGACTTGTTCGTACTGTCGCCTTTGACATTTACGTTGCCAAAGTGGTTGGACACACCTTCTATGTGGGCCACCTTATCCCATATGGTTTCACATCTAGATCGAGTGAGGTCATTGTGCCCCTATACTCATCACATCCATGCTTGGTTACAATGCCACATTTGGGGTGTACCTTACCCGACACCTGCAGCAACTGTACTGGCCACGGAAGTTCCTCACCAAGCAGATCTAGGGACTCACACAGATGCCCTGCACAGTTCAGATGCAGTAACTCCAGCTGTACTCAGTCGCTTAGCACCTACTCGGATATGATGTGTGCCTGTTGTTTACAGATATACCCAACCCAGAATTACTGAACATGCTCCACCTCAGGAGATCCGACTCCCTTGGAGCTACACACTCCAGGGACGTATACCTCAGCACACATGTTAATAGGACATTGTGGTGGGACAGATTCTTATCCCAGAGGCTCCACTCACTCCAGAATGTAATCCCAGTTTCACATAGGCAGAGCCACCCACTGACTTCCTACTGGAGACATCTTGATGACTGTATGGGTGATCGTATGTTTACCCCTGGGATATCTTCTGTGTCCCTGCTAGACAGAGGCACACTAGCCTAAACATACATGAGCTATCTTGTGTGACCTACTATTCACACACACAGTGTAGTAATCTGACAGGGTTGCGAATGCCAAACACACTCTGGCTAGGCTTGTACATGCCCTAGAGCAGATAGCCTAGTATCGACCTCTGAACCTATGCTAATGTTCAAGATGCACAATCTTTATTGCTGATACTGTTTGCAGGTCTTTATCATGTTTGCTTTACCAGTTTGTATGAACAGCATCAGTATCTGCAGAACATATTTGATTATGACAGGGTTCCACTATATTATAGATGTGTCTGTTGTCATATGACTGTGTGCACAAGGTGGATTGCTGTATAGTGACAGGTTCCTGGGTTAACACATGCAACTGCCAGATATGCGTGGCCCACTGCTGTACTCAGACATGGCCTAAGTGTGTGAGCATGCCCAGTTCTGCCATTCCGTGTTTTGTTGCCTGACATTTGTCTCATTTATTCGTGTGTGAGCATGCCCAGTGTGAGCTTTCAGTATGTTGCTATCTGAGGTCCATTGCTTTATATTTTCATACTGAGCAGACCAGACTGCTTAAGGGCCCGTTAAGCAAATATGAGCATGTTGGCTTTTGTTCAGCTATGCCCTACTTAGACCAGGCTTGTCCGACATTGCTCAATATTCACCAACATTGCTGGATGTTGCCCAGTATTACTGAACATTGAACACAGTTGTGCTAGTTGGTGTGTGCGATTTTGTTTGCATATACTACATGATGGTAAATGATCTTTAGCACTGCTTTATATTGCTTAACACATGACAATCATGCCTTAGGTGGTGCTGCAGGGCTGCCTATGTTGGATTCACATACTACACTCCCTGTACATGTTTGAAAGCAGGTAGTGTCAACTTAGGCATCCCTTTTACTATATGTGAGAGTCGGAGAGAGGTATCATTTCCAGAGTTCCTACTGAACCAGTGTATGTGCTATGCATTGCCTCTTTGCCAAGGCCAAAGCATACTGGGCACGCCTCCTTCTGCCTATTGGGGCAGGCTCAGGTTGTTCCTCCTCCGAGTCACGCTCTGCCTGTGATGGCCTTGGCAATGGTGGGGGGCTATTTGGCCCAGGCCTATGCTGGTCCTGCTTCAGCTGTTTTCGCAGGATCATATTATGTAGCATAGCACATACCATGACAATTTGGGTACATGTAGTTGGTGAGTACTGCAAGGCTCCACCAGATGTGTCCAGGCACTGGAACCATGACTTGAGCAGCCCAAACACACGCTCTATTACATTACGTGTTTGTGCGTGTGCCTCATTATGACATTCCTGTTCAGGTGTGTGTGCATTTCTGATGGGTGTCATCAGCCACGGCTCCAGTGCATAGCCAGCATCCCCCACTAGGTGACCATGTGGGATGTCCCCATTGGCAAATGTCTGGTTCAGCTGCATCAGATGCCAGATATGGGAATCATGGTAGCTTCCAGGGCAGCCTGCACACACATTCAGTATTATGCCCTGGGCATCACACACGACCTGGCAGTTGATGGAGGGGAAGCCCCTGTGGTTAAAGTAGACCCTACTCTGCTCGCCGGCTAGTGCTTTGATGCATATGTGCGTGCAGTCTATTGCACCCACTACCTCAGGGTATTCCGCTATTTGCTGGAAGAGACGCATATTGCTGGCCAATACCTCACGGGAATTGGGGAAATATACATGATCACCGACATGTGCTGACATGGCATCCAGGAACAGGTGTAGCACCCTGGATGCTGATGCTTGTGATATCCCATCATATCACCAGTTGGTCTCTGGAAGGTACCTGTTGCTAATATTCTTAGGCCAAACACATACCTTGGTTTCCACTGGGATGGGTTCCCCCTGTTGGTTCTGTGTGTGAGGTGTGGACTGCACAGCTCAACAATTTGCTGCAGGAGGTCTCTGTCCACTCTATAGTGCTCCACTATCTCCAGCTCATGTAGCCCCTGGTAGGTTACCCTGGGCCTGTACACTCTTCTCCGTCTCCTCACTCTGGGTTGTCCAGCAGCATTTCCATTGTCACCACCCTCAGCATGTTGCATATGTCGCCTTATAACAGCAATGGCAGCCCCTAACATTTCTTTGTCTCAGTAAAGATTTTTCAGTTTTCACTTCTATTAGCTTACTGCAGTGTCTGTTGTGAGAAACATACTGGACTGTTGTTTGCAGAGTTTTAAGTACTAGGCTGTGTAATTGCCTGATTCTGATTGTTTTCACCTGCTAGCTCTGCTAGTACTCCCTGGTAGCTTTCTACTATTTGCTTTGCTTCCTTTTTCCTTTCTGTTTCCTCGTGGGGGGGCAGCGCCTTGCACACAAGCGCAAACACGTGCACAGCAGCTAACACGGGCGCACACATGCTTACACGGACTAAAACTTGCTTATTCAGGTTAACACGTGCGCACACCAGTGCAAACATGCTTACAACTCTTTTAAACAACCTTATACATGCTTACTCCGACTTAAACACGTGCACTCACGCTTACACGCGGGCACTCTGTCTTACTCGGGTTTACATGTGCGCACACGCGCGCATACCCATTCAGCAAGAAACTTTGGTGTTATCCATGGCATACACCTTCCATTTCTTGGCATTCCCTAGCCTACCTGTTGACACACCTCTTTCCATGATGTATAAATGACAGCTGACACATGCCACTCTGCGCCAATGAGCTTCACTTCTTTCATACATATCCCCCTCATGATGTCACCTATCTTCTACTCTGTTACTCCCCATATCCTACTCCTGCACTCCACTGACTGTGCTCATTTGCTATGTAAACTTGCGATTCACTATCTTAACACTCATTTACATAGGATTGCCTACTGATGCTTGATTACATCTCTTAGAGTGAGCTTCCCCCCTTAGCAACCTCTACTCGATGGCCATGTTGTCTTCAGCCTGCCATTCCCTTGCATTGTACATTAACAATTTCAATAAAATCCACATTTGTGGGTTTTAATTTTTAGTATTCTGGGTTTTAGAGCGCAGCCCGTTTGCTCGGCACTTCGCTGTGCTACGCTTAAACATCGGAAATCAGCAAAAAAAAATTATTTTTATTTTCATATTGCATCAGGAAACATTTCCAATGGCCATATATTTGGCCATTGGCATGCTTCCTGCACTGGATGCAACCTTTATTTGGAGCTTTCACGGCTCTGTTTTGCTATTTGCAGAATGGTACTCAGTTGTCAACTGAGTACATTTCTGCAAATAACACTGCTCTTACTCGGACAGGTTCGGGTTTCCTGAATCACAAATCTACCTCATCTGCATGCCTTTCGCCTGCAATTGAGGTAATTTGCATATCCCAGCCCTGTCCATTTAAGAGCCATTTTAAGAGCTCTCTTACACGCCCCTACAGGCTGTTCCTGGATCGCTCGTTGGACATGATGGCTGCATGGAGTCTTACTCTACTCTAAGACTCCATGCAAGCCTTCCTGAATCCGGCCCAAGTATTTGGAAAATGCTTTTGAAACTAACTATGACATTTTGATATTTCTGTGATGTATTTATGTTTTTATCTTTCTCAGTAGTTGTTTGTTCTGCCCGAAATATATAAATATATATATAAAACAAATAAAATACCTTGGAAGCAGGCACAATAAGAAGACTGAGACCAATAGCTCAAATCAGAAATTCCTTCTTCATTAAAAAAAAAAAAATAAATAAAAAAATAAATATATACATATATATATATATATATATATATATATATATATATATATATAGTGTGTGTGTGTGTGTGTGTGTGTGTGTATATATATATATATATATATATATATATATATATATATATATATATATATATATATATATATATATATATATATATATGTGTGTGTGTGTGTGTGTGTGTGTGTGTGTGTGTGTGTGTGTGTGTGTGTGTGTGTGTGTGTGTGTGTGTGTGTGTGTGTGTCTGTGTCTGTCCTCAGGTAAGCTGTATTTGGATGAATATTGTTAATTGCTGATAAATGGTCGAAGATTTAAACTGGTATATAATGACTGGGTATAGCATATGTTTGTCTTCTAGTTTCCACTTAAGTTATGTACTAAGAGGTCCATTGCTTAGTTTTATGCAAAACCAGCAATAGCAGAGTTTTGGCTCAGCTCTTCTCATTCACCTGCTTTTGATCTACTGAGCTCTGTATTAACAGATGGTGCAGCTAAGTATTAAAAAGGGATTATTTCCCAAACTAAAGTCATAAGAAGACTGAGGTGAGGACCAGCTTTGATAGACACACTTTTGTTGATGTCTTCTAGATTCCAGGGTCATGATTACACACATGACTGGCCACTTATCAGCACCTGAATACATAGATGGGAGCAGGTAGAATGACTTGCTAACAAGTGTTGTCTGTGATAATTGCTGCAGTCCATTGACTGGAATCCTGTTATCGTCTCCTTCCCTGCTATTCTTTAGTTTCTCCTCAATGTTAGAACAGCCAATTAGTCATCGTGTCATTAGGCAGTGAAAACAAAATGGCATATCTTGAGAGAAGAACTTACGTAAACTTGTGATGGATTTGGTAGGAAGGACATGCAAACACCACTCAGACAGAAAGTCAGAAGTCATGATTAACCTCTGTACTCAGGCAGTGAGAGAGTAACAGTAACAGCGAAGCTAACCTGCTAGTCCTAGCATTTTGGGAGTGTGCTCATTTCTGTCATCTCTACCAAATAACTAAAGTGCTGTAGTTATTTTCTTGTTTTTGCTTATTTTATACACAGTAGATAATTTGTCAGTGTCCACTATCAGCCTGTCCTCTTTTAATTCAACCAAGCCAGAACCCTGTTTCTGATTAAACTAATTTGTTTATCATTTGCTTACTATTACCCAGTGTGCACTGTCAACATCCCATTTTTCTGTTGTGTTTACTTTACCTAGTACCTGGATATTTAATCACATTTTATCTAAGTTTCTGATTACTGGATGCTGCTGTTTCCTTCAGGTATGTTTCTATAAAGATTATGAAATATTAATAAGCTAATGGCAACTGTTAAAGCATGGATGATTGAACAAAAGTAGGAGCCAAGTGAAGGCAAAAAAGGCTTTGTGAGCTGACAATAAATATAAGATTTAGAAGGGTGAATATGATGGTAGCATTAGAATGTATGTAAGTGGGGGTGACACTGCCACTGGTCTGTAGGGAAAGACCTTTGTAGACAGGAGGGATTATAAGCACAATTATAACTTCCAGATACGGCTGAGGGGGGAAAAACAGAAAAAAGGTATATGCCTTGGTTTATTCACAGGTCAGATGAACAAATTGCCCAGGAAACACTGAATTCAAATGCCACCCCATTTGATGGATAAAAATGCAATTTAATTTCTGTGCTGTCTTAGCCGTTTTATGAAAAGGGCAACCATTTCATTTCCGACAGCATATGCTTCTGGTTCTGCCTTCTGGTAAGCATGGTACATTCTTCTGGAATTTCACTAAGTGTTCAGCAGAGAGATAAAAGAAACATGAAATTACTTTAAAACATATTTGTTTGAAGTATTTTAACCTTAGTCCATCTGCATTCTAGTGCTTAATTAGTTTCCCAGCAGTCTGCATTGTGTAGACAGCTCTATTTATTAGATAGACTGGAAAATACAGTCAGACATTAGAACAGACAATGGCCTTTCTTCTTATGTATGAACACGCAGCAGATTTGAAAAACTGCTTGTTGTGACCTAGACACCGTCTCAGAGATAATGATTTCATATAGCAACATGGAAGTTATTAAAAGAGGACAAAGTTTCCTCTCCTTCTTTCTGTTTTAAACAGTATGACATTTGACATCCTCTAGGCACAACATTTAAAATTCTGAAGCCTGACATCATTTGTGTTGATTTATAATATCTGTGTCACCTCAGTCAGGTTTCTTCTCTTTAAATGTAAAGCATAAACATCAACGAGGGACGTGTGGTTATAAATGCATCTCATACTTCATTTTCTGCGTATTCATTATAGAACTATACAGCATATCCAAACACATTTAAAACAGCACTTTGTTTTACTTACCCTTTCAGCTGCACACTAAGGATCATCCAATTCATTTATTTTTCTGCTTACACAGCAGTAATGGCTAGATAAATGCCAAACCACACAGTCATGTGGAAGCAATAGACAGAAATATAATGTCTTCCTGTTTAGAATATGTATTGTCTTGTACGTTTTTGCACAGAGTAACTTCATTCCTAATAAATGACAAATCACTGGATACTGACAATTATCATATTATTGTCGGCGTATATCTTCAAGTCTGAAAGTTTTTTTTTTTTCATAGGGAAAATTGAAGGCATACATAAATGGCATAACACAGCTAACACTACATGGTATTATACATTAATGGTTAGACATAAAATTGTACAAAGTGCTGCTCATTCACAGTTGTATAGTGATGATTTGTACTCTTGTTATATCTTTGGCTGCATTCTTTGCTGAAGAAAAAAAAAAAGATGATATAAATAATATTCATATACTGCAGCCTGACCTTGTCAATTAAGAAGAAGTAAAAAAATATTACAACAAATATTGCTGAACTATGGGATTAAACATCATCTAACAGAAAGAGAAACATGTTGCTGTGGGCAGACTATAGATCACCTGCTCAAAAACTGAAAAATAAACAAAGAAAACAGTTTGTGGTTGATGAAAGCTATTCAAGTGATCTGGCAATCCTAGCTGTAGAGTTTTTTTAGATATATGCAGTCACAGATTTCAATATATTAGCTTAAAAACCTTATGATACAGTTTAAAGTAATGATCAATGAAAATCCTAGTTCAGGGGCACTTTTAAAATATTGTTTTTATCTACTTCAGATGGTAATAAAATAATAGCGGTCAAATTAACAAGCATTTTTTTAAAGAATAAAAGTCCATAACTACAATACCTGTTATTACTGAGCTACCCTAATCTTCAATGATTTTTCAGCATATTTCAAATTTTCAGAGCAACAATATGGCAGAAAATCAGGGACATTCTCTAAAATCAGGGACAGATGAGAGCATTGCAGCTGTTGATATCTAGCAGAAAGATTGTGTTTTAATCCACTGACAAGACCATTTAAATCTAATTTTGGGAGTACCATAACCTCCACTCTCTACTGATGGGGCAATATTTAAGCTGTATTTACTGTGTGTATTTGTGTGCTAAGGATATGAGTAGCTGAATGTGCATGCACATGTCTATTTGTGTGTCTATGAATGATTCCGAATGTGTCCAGGATGATGTGTGTGCCCATGTATTTCTGTTTGTGGGAGTGATGGAGGATATATATGCTTGAGTTTATGTACTCTCACAAATGTGTGTACACACGTGTGCACATGTGTATATGTGTGTGTTGCATGTGGGTGTGTGTTTGTGTTTGGGTGCATGTACACATGCATGGGTGTGTTTATGTGCCTGCATATGAATGTGACTGTGTGTTGTCTGTGATGTCCATGTGCTGATAGAATTTAGCATGCTGAAAGAGAAACAGAATGTGTTGACTATTATCCATATTCTCGGCTGAGAATTAGGTCAGTTAGATAACAGTCAGCTCAATACGTACTGCAGCAATCACAACTAAGAACCATTCACAAGCAATAGAAGCTGAATGAAAGGAGAGTGCTGACTTCAACTCAATGCAGAAAAAACAGAATAAGAGTCAGGAAAACAGTTCTATAAAAGCAGAACTGTAGACACTAGGAAGACAGGTAAAGTGCTAAAACAGTAAAGCAACTGTTGTTAAGTGTGTGCAAACAACAACAGAGAACTGATCAACTGTGAAATTAAAATGATTGGATCAATATACTAGAGAATTACATTTAAAAGATGGAGTCAAAGGCATCTCATGTAACTGAGTCCACATTTGACATTATCTGAGCCATGAAGACATAATAACATTCAATTTATAATGCAGAAAGCCAAAACTGGTGAGTGTGAGGTATTATTTCAAAATTACCAGTTTGGTAAACCAATTATTTTTTATATTTTTTTCCTCCATTTCTACCAATCTCAGACCTCCCTTCATCAGTCTGTTCCATTCATACCCTTGTCCTGGAAAGAAAAGAGCTTACCAGAGGTGCCCTGTTTGTCATCATGGCATCGAAGATAATTTTACAGTGGCCCTAACCCTGCCCTTGGTGGTTGCTGTGATCACAAAATGTTATAGCTACCCTCATCCGTGTGCATGCTCCTATTCATATGCTTATGAAGGTTACTGTGACTACTTAGGAGTTATTAAGCTCCAGTCCCCAACTCCTTGGTCACTGCTGTCATATGTCTTCATTCACATGGCAACAAATGGCCATCTAGAAGCTACCATCTCCATCTCACTAATCCCAGTATGGTTCATAGGTTCATAGGTGTTTACTAGGCTAATGACCACAAGGGCCTTTTTAAGCCTAGCCATGTATCCCAAATCTCTGACAAGTTCTGATACCCATGATAAGTGTAAACATGGGCCTGGGAGTTGAAATATTTACAAGAAGGGGTCTGTGAGATGAGCCATTTACAGGTTGCCTGTATCCATTAGTGGCATAGGTGCCAAACCAGGGATGAATTTCCTGTTCCCCTTCCAATTGTGCAAGTTACACAAATTTGGTTAGGGAGGAACTCTGCTTCACATGGATGGGAAGCCTGTTCCTGAGATGGGGTAGTCTCTGGGGTACATACCTGTCTCTCCATCAGGTTCTATTTATATCATAGGCAAGGTTTAAGTCTTCAGAACAGGTAATTCCGGGCTGTTTGTTTTTTGGATTTGCAGGAGGTCCATCAGTGTGGGGTCTGACAATGTCCTATATGCCAGGCATAGACCTCCCCTCAACAGACTGTTGAGGACAGAATACAGGGATAAAATCTTGAGGCAGTCTGCACAGGACATGTTACTTATGCCCTGTATTCTTTTAGTGAGGAACCACCATGGATGATCTGATTGTTGGATATGCCTGGTTAGGTACATACCAATGATGGCATTGTACACAATGTCAGGTCTGATGATTGCTGAATATAGTGGAACAATGACTTCCTTGGACATAGATGCCATACCTTTGTTTATAAGTTACACAACATAGAATGATTTCCTCACCACTGTAGACACATAATGATAAAAGTCTAGATTGATATGTATGTGTGTCCCTATGTCCATGACTACTGTGTCAACTCTAAGGGGTGTGTTGTCAATATGATAGTTACCAGGGATGGCTGACTTCCCAAAGGATATTAATGTGTATTTCTTGGCATTTAGTTTTAGTCCATGGCTCTGACACCAGTTGTTTGTCTGTGTCAGCCCTTCCTGGAGAACATTTGTGTCAGTGTGGGATTCAATGACAGCTCCTAATTTGCAATCATTTGCATATTTAGTCAGCAAGAGACCATTGACATTAGCCTTGACTACAGAAAAGTAAATGCCAAAAAGGAATGGTCCAAGGACCGATCCCTGAGGGACTCCACTTGTGACTGGCCTTTTTCTAGAGGTGGACTTCCCAGAATTATTTGTCCTCCATGGGTCTGTATTGCTGACAGTGGGATACACAGTTATGTAACATCAGTTGACTACAGTGAGATTAGAACCCCTACCTAACTAGGTACAAAACTAGAGAACTTGGTACTTAACACAAGTGCCCTGCACAAGGTAAGCTGGTATAAGCCCCTTATTCCCACCCACCCCTACCCAGCTCTTCCAATGCCTGAGTCACTATTCAAGGTTGGATCATCTTTCCTCTACAGCAAAGTTGTCAGTTGGCAAGCAAGGGGGTTTGTGGGCATAATTTGGATGGAGCAAATGTGGTGGCTGCTGCAGGTGCAAGCTGTCAGGGGACATGGTCAGCAGGTGCCAGTGGTGCAAGGATGCAGTAACGGCATTAAAAAATGAATGCTGATGCTGTATTTACAGCTTATGAATATTATCATTACTATACAGTACTTAGGCCCAAGAGCCTTCTGAGTACTGATTCCAGTACAGAGATTCATATGCCCTATTTCTGGCTCAAGCATCCAACCTTTGCTTAAAACTGTCCAGTCCATCAGCATATCTTACATGAACTGGTAAATTGTTCCAAAGATGAGTCAACGTAATAAAGATGTAACAATGTCTAACAGAGCATGTTCACATTTTAGTAACAAATTTAAATTTACTGTGTTTCAATGTTCTCGTATTATTATTAATTCCAATAGCAAACATAATTTGCAAACTACTATCTAAAAAAGTTTTGTATGACAAAATAAATATTCCTCGCAAATACTTGTAATAGATGGATCTAGAATGGTAGTTTAGATGACTGACCTGAACTATTATTTTAGATAATCTCCTTTGAACTTGTTCCAGATTGTTTAGCTGATGGGTTGAATAAACTCAAAAAGTTATGTTGTACTCAGTAATTGGCTTTATATAAAGTTTAAACTCCTCAGTTTAGTTGCTTTTGTGGTGACAGCAATTGCATGCATTTTAAATGACAATTTGCAGGTAGCATTAATACCTTGATCTTGATAGATGTCAACCTCTTGGAGCACATGAGAAGATAAATAAATAAGTGATTTTAAGATTTTGTTTCTGAAATACATTAATTTACACTTCTTCATGCTAAAGGTGAGACCAGTGTTTGCAGTCCAGTTGTTCATTCTGGCAAGATATATGTTTAATTGCTTGATGTCATATTATTGTGGATAATGAGGCCAATCTTACAATCATCAGAATATTTATGTATCCAAAATCCACTATCCTTTGGCATACTTGAAAAAACAGTATTGAACAAAAATGGACCCAGAACTGATCCCTGAGGTACACCTGAAACAACAGACAAATAGAATAGACATCATTTATCTTAACTTTCTGTTTCTTGCTGGTTAACAACTGTTGGGTGAAATGATTAACGTGAGGTGTGTATGTGATAGTACCTGTAGCAAGTTGTTGTTATTTCATGGTGTTAGCAAAAGCAGCTTGCTACAGGTGCAAGACTGGAGAAGAACCTTTTTTTTTGGCCTTCCGTCCAACTTAAAGTTGAGTGGCTGCCAGTTCTGCACAGGGTACCATAAGAGCTAGCTACATTTCAGACATTAGCAACAGAATACACACATGGTACAGGTGATACATAGCTGTACATCAGGACTATGAATGGAAATTAATCTGCAGCCGAGTAATACTGCAAGAAGACCAGAAGCAACACAATCTTTAAATGGCACTGCTGAGAGTTGAGGTTGTCTTATGCCATAGTGCACTAACTAGTTACTTAGGTCAAGCAGCTGGCCAAACACAACCTTGTATCCAGACTAGTTGGACCACTGCAGACAGCCATTCAACACTGTGAGTGTTTTGGGTGATACTCCAAACACCATTATATCAAGAATCAGCGAATGAGATAAATGTCAGCAGCTATATATTGAACCTGTACAATACCTGGCTATCGATAAATGTCAATACACACACACACACACACACACACACACACACACACACACACACACACACACACACACACACACACGAATACATGCAGACACACATGCGCATACACACATGCTCTGTCTTTGTGTGTGTGTGTGTGTGTGTGTGTGTGTGTGTGTGTGTGTGTGTGTGTGTGTGTGTGTCTGTATATTCTCCCTAACACCGCATAGGCTATACTAGCTCTACTAATCCATCATGCTTCATGCAAAACCCATCACATAATATTGCAGACTGTGCCTCCTGCCTAACTTTGTTTTTAGGCCTCCCCCCTTTGTTACTGGTGGCACTCAAACCCACTCTACTGGTCCTGAGTTCTATTGTGAGAACTAAACAGAATAGCTATCATCAGGTAACTATAAAGAGTGTTTGTTTTCTGTAATCCCTACACCAACACTGAATAGATAATGCAGTCATGGAGAGGATATGTATTTTTTAATTTATCCTAACTCCTCCCTCAGTGCAACTTGGACATCTAAGAACTTCAACAATGCCTGACCCATGCAAACTTCCATATGTTTGCAACCATCCCAGATGCAAAACAAATGATATTTGCAAGACACATAGCTGTAGTCTTTACATTTTACAAGCCACACCCCCTCCTCTGTGCCTGGTGATGTGAATTAGGCTATGCTGCAATCCCAAGACAAACTAAAGCAATCCCTCTGACCAGGATAAGTGAGGTGGCATCAGTCTTTCACTTTCATCATCCCCAGATGGCCCCTTCAGCACCAGCATGTAAATCCTTACTGTAGGACTTCTTGGCTCCTTATTTTCTAGTGTAACAGTACAATGAAGCCTGTATAGTTTTAATATCATCTATTTGCAATTTCTAGTGCTTGCTGTACCTACAGTTTGGAGGTGACACAGATTGCTTGTGATCTGTACTCTTGTTAAGGCCATGTTCATTTCCAAGCATTCCTTATAACTTGTCAATGCTGGGAAAACAGACAATTTTTCCTCTACCCCCTGCTAATCCAATATGATGCTGGAGTGAACACAAGCTGCCATGTTGTGGGCCTTGCCTTACCAAACTCTCCCAACACCCAAGCTATGTGTCCTGACAATAGCATTTGTTACACCTCAGACATGAGCAGTGTGCTGAACTTAGCTCAGTATGTTATAAATGTTCTTAATGTAACACATAGTAAAATGGTAATGATGATTCGCAATTCTGTCTCTGAATTTCATGTTTGTTAGAACAAGATAGGCAAGCTCTTCACTTCTTTTGATATTTAACATGGAGACAACTTACAAATTAAGGAGTTTGACCTATTACTGATTTAAGAAAGGTGATTCAGGCATCTACCATCAAGGCTGGATAATAATAGGTTACTTCTATCTCCCTGAGCTGCCCACCTTGAAAGGCCAGTGTTCATAGGTTCATAGGTTCATAGATAGGAACTAGGCTATTGGCCCAATGGCCTAAGTATGCCTAGCCAACAAGGTTCCCTGGCTTATGCCACCCAAGAAAGTTAATTTCCTGTTCCTCTGTCGAGCAAAGCCACAGAAGTGATTCCCGGGGTGTATTTCCTATTTACCATCCACTCAACAAGATTTTTCTTGAAGAGTGCTAATGAGGAACCTTGCTTGACATAGATGAGTAGCTTGTTCCAGAGTATAGGAAGTCTCTGGGACAGGAATCTATCCCTCCAGCATGTCCTGTTTATTGTGGAGACAAGGTTTAGGTCTCTAGAGTGTATAGCTTGGAGGGATTGGGATTTTTTTAGGCTAGCATGTCCAACAGCTCTGGATTTAACATAGCTTTATATGTTAGGCAGAGATCTCCTCGGAGTAGGCGATATGATTCAGAGTAAAGCTGGAGTTTTTTGAGATGGTCAGTGTAGGGCATCTGTTTGAGGCCAGTAATCCTCTTTGTGAGGTATTTCTGTGGCCTTTCCAGCTGCTGCAGATGTCTTGTGAGGTACATTCCAAAAAGGGCGTTGAACTCTATAATGGGTCTAATGAGTGCCGAGTAGAGGGGGACAATGACCTCTTTTTTCTTGGATGAGATCCCTTTTGTGATGAGGTGTGCCACATAAGAAGGATTTCCTGACTACTGTGGTGATGTGACTATCAAAGGAGAGACTACTGTCCACCTGGGTCCCAAGGTCTCTTATCACACATTCGGCATTAAGTAGACTGCTGTTTATGTGGTAGTTCATGGGTACAGAGTTTTAACCAAAGGGGATGACAATGCACTTTTTGGCATTGAGCTTGAGTCCATGCCTCTGACACCAGTCATCTGTCTCAGTGAGGCCCTTCTGTAGGATGTCCACATCATTTGAGGACTCGACTATGGCTCCTAGTTTGTAGTCATCTGTGAACTTTGTTAGTCAAAGGCCTTCTGTGTTAGCCTGTACTTCAGAGAAGTAGATACCAAACAGGAGAGATCCCAGGACTGAAACCTGTGGTACTTCACTTGTCACTGGTTTGAAGTCAGATTTGGAGTCTGCAACTTTTACAGTGTGGGTTCTGCAATTGAGCCATTTGGCAACCCATCTTGTCACGTAGGGATTTATACCTAGTTTAGTGAGTTTAGCTATAATTCCAGAATGGGGGATGGTGTCAAAAGCCTTGGTGAGGTCAAGATAGGCTGTGTGAACCACCCTGCCCTCTTCTACGGCTTTGGTGACTGCCTCAAAGAAGTCAATCAGGTTCAGAAGGCATGATTTGCCTTTCACAAACCCGAACTGGGTGGGGTCCAGAGTTTGGAGGTTACCCATGTCTTTATTTATGAGTTCCATGATGATACGTTCCATGGCCTTGCAGACCAGGCTCGTCAGGCTAATAAGGCGATAGTTCCCAAGGTAAGTGGTGGCTGCCCCTTTGTGGAGTGGGATAACTGTTGCTGTGCACCATTCAGTGGGCACAAAGCCTGATGTGAGACTATGATTGAACATAGTGCTTAGGTGGGGAGCCAGTTTGTTCTGAAGTTCATGTAAAATGCAGCCTGGGATGTTGTCCAGTTCCATGGATGTTGTGATTTTGGTTTTAGAGAGTGCAGCTTTTATCTGCATAGATGTGATTACAGGGACTCTGCATTCTTCCTGTATAGATATGGCCCTTTAGGGGGTGAGAGGGGAGTAAAGTTAGCATGGAACCTATCTGCCAGGATGTTGGCAATATCATTTGGTTCTGTAATCGTGCTGTTGTGCTGTAACTCAGAGCAGATCTGGGTGTTGCCATTGAGATTCTTGACATAGCTATAGAATGCTTTGTGGTTGCCCTTAGAATCAGTGATGAATTTGTTTTTGTAGCTAGCTTTGGAAGATCTTATAAGGGATCTCAGCTTCTTAGTGAGGCTGACCAGGGAGCTCCTCCACTCTTGGGATTTTACT